>NC_052048.2:87125943-87405943 GCF_903992535.2 Arvicola amphibius
ATGCAGATTTTGAAGGAGAGATCAAGGTGATGACTCACTCACCAAGTGGAGTTTCTGTAGTAATAGCATGTCAGAGGCTTGCACAATTAATTTTACTTCCTGCTGTGCAAACCAAAAATCAGATTAAGAGAGAAAAAAGAGGAAAGGATGGATTTGGTTCATCCAACGCCTATTGGCTACAAGCAAGAGGTTCTCAAAGACCAGAACTCACTTTGTTTATAAATGGAAAAAGGTTTTCTGGTCTTCTAGATACTGGCGCGGATATTTCAGTTATAACTGCTAGTCAATGGTTGCAGGGCATTGGTCAGACACGAAATCCTGAACAAAGTAGTAATGAGTTGTACTGGAAGGACAAGGAAGGTCATGAAGGAACTTTCCTGCCATATATTATTCCTCATTTACCTGTAAATTTATGGGGCCGAGAATGGGGGTATATTTATAGTCCCCTAACAGTTGTTACTAATCAAATGTTTCAACAAAAATTATTACCTAATCAAGGTCTAGACAAGGAAAATAAGGGAAGGATTGATCCTATCATACCAGGAAATAAATCTCTCAGGTTTAGGTTATTTTTAGGAGAGGTCACTGAAAAACCTGCACTCCATACAGACCCAATTGCCTGGAAAGTGATGAGCCTGTATGGGTAAATCAGTGGCCTCTAACAGAAGAAAAATGACAAGCTGCCCAGCAGTTAGTGCAGGAACAGCTGGATAATGGTCACATCAAGCCATCTAATTCACCAAGAACTCTCCAATTTTTATTATTAAAAAGAAATCAGGAAAATGGAGATTAATTCAGGACTTAAGAGAAGTTAATGTGACCATGCAGCCAATGAGAGCATTACAACCAGGGCTGCCTTCTCTTACAACTATACCAAAAGATACCAATAAAATTATCTTAGACTTAAAAGACTGTTTTTATGCCATCCCTTTGGCACCACAAGATTGCCAAAGATTTGCTTTCAGTATACCCTCAGTTAATTTCAGAGAGCCAATGAAAAGATATCAATGGAGCGTCTTACCACAGGGTATGGCGAACAGTGCTACCTTGTGCCAGAAGTTTGTAGCTCAGGCTATACAAAATGTCAGATATCAATTTCCAGTCTTATACTATACATTATATGGATGATATCCTGCTTGCTCATAGAGATGAAGGAATTTTACTTGAGACATATGTGCTACTACAACAGAGCCTTAGCCATGCAGGATTAGTTGTTGCTCCAGAGAAAGTGCAGAGGCACCCACCTTTCCAGTATTTAGGTCATATATTATACCCCAAAGAAATTAAGCCTCAAAAGTTAGAAATTAGGAAGGATGGTTTAAAGACTCTAAATGACTTTCAAAAAATGTTGGGAGACATCCAATGGTTGAGACCTCATTTAAGCTATTCTACAGAAGACTGAGCCTCTAAGTGAAATCTTTAAAGGGGACAGTGATCTAAATTCCAACAGACAGCTTTCAGAAGCTGCCAGACAGGTACTCTCCCAGGTAGAGCATGCTATACAGCAGGTACATTATATAAATTACTACAAACCTTGGCAAGCATGTATATTACCTATTGAACTTACTCCTACAACAGTTTATGGCAAAACAGGCCACTCTTACGAATGCACCTTCCCATATCACCAGTTAAGGTATTAAATCCTTATTTTGAAGCAGTAGCTTCAGAAGAGCAGGATAGAATCTAGGAGATATTTTGGCAAGGAACCACATATGATCCATGTTCCTTATACTAAGCAACAAATTGTTATTCCAAAATCGTGATTCTTGGCAATTGCATTTGCTCAGTTTCAAGGCCATACTAATGATCTTTTCCCAGCGAACCCATTGTTGCAGTTTACGTAACTGCATTCCTTCATTTTCCCTAAAATGATAGCAAAAGATCCTTTAAAGGATGCTTTGTTAATTTTCACTGATGGCTTCTCTAATGGGAGGGCTGTTTTTGTGGTTAATGGTAAAGGACATGGGTGCAGACAGAACCAGCCTCAACTCAGGTAGTTGAGCTGAGAGCTGTAGCTATAGTATTTCAACCTATATACTGACAGCTGATATATTTTTAATGCTCTTCAGGTCCTAGAGACCATCCCTTATATTGGGCCTAGCAATAAGCAAGTTAAGATGCTATTCCAACAGATTCAAGGGGCCATACAACAAAGAAAGTTACCATGTTTTGTGGGACATATCAGAGCACATTCAAACCTTCCCAGTACATTAGCTGAAGGTAATGCTTTAGCTGATTGAAGAGTCCAAGAAATAAATATGGATTCCAAAAATGAGGAATATATATATAGTTGCAAGTCTGGGAGAATGAGAACAGACCATCAGCAGCTTTTCCAGCAGATCAAGGATCATTCACTCACAGGGAGCTGTTTTCTCAGATGTTTGGGAAGCTTAGGTCATTTTACGACTGGCTGTTTCATTTACAAGACCAGAATGCCCCCCTATAAATTTAGAATGGTGTCCTGGCCAGTCCTGATAAACGACAGAGGTGAACTGAGCTAACCTTTAGGAGACAGAGATAAGGTGACCTTTGGGTCAGATACTGTCTCCGTTTATGGACAACTGGCACCAGAGCAGGGTATTTTATGGGATACATCTGGTCAAGAGACTAGCTGACCGGACTAAGATCTCAGACCTCCTTATCACAGCTGTCAAATTGATGAAGTATACCTTGTGAGTAAACCTGGGAACAGACAAATGGGACTGTCCCCAAGATGACCCAAGCCCCTACCAATAGAATTACTGTTACTAAGCCCCCCTCCCCATGTAACCTGTAAACCTATAAAAGCTGAATAAAGAGTTGGATCGGGGTGATCAGTTGGCGAGACCTGCTGATTCACCCACAGACGCCTGTGAAATTAATAAAATAACCTCATGCTAATTGCATCTGTTGGTTTGGGTCATCGAGTTAAGGGGGAAATCGCCACCCTTGAAAACGAGGGTCTTTTCACTGATAAACTTACAAAAATATTTGCTCTATCACAGGTTGAACTGGCTCAGCAGTCACATGCTTTGCACCATCAAAATAGTCTAAGTTTACAAAAACAGTTTAAATTAACAAGGGAAGCTGTTTACCAAATTGTTAAGCAATGTGAGATGTGCCCACAATATTTACCTGTACCTCATTTGGGGGTAAATTCCCAAGGACTACTTTGTAATCATGTATGGCAAATGGATGTTACTCATGTCTCAGAGTTTGGAAAATTGAGGTATGTGCATGACAGTTGATACATATTCAGGATTCTTGATGGCAACTGCACAAACTGGGGAAGCCGCCAAGCATGTAATAACTCATTGCTTAAAATGCTTTTCATGTACGGGAAACCCAAAAATAATAAAGATAGATAATAGATCTGGATATGTTAATGAAGCATTTCAGCAATTTTGTGCCCAATGAAATATTGAACTTAAGACTGATATTCCTCAAGAGCATGGAATTGTGGAGTGTGGTCACAGCTCCTTGAAAACACAACTTCAAAAGATAAAAACAGGAGAATTATATCTTCAATTGCCACAAAATGCCTTAAAGCATGCACTGTTTACACTAAACTTCTTAAATATGGATGTCAATGAGCGATCAGTGGCAGACAGGTTATGGCATTACGACACAAAAGCAACCTTTGCTAAAGCAAGGTGGAGAGACCCTTGCACTGAAAGATGGAAAGTACCCGACCCTGTATTAATTTGAAGTCGAGGATATGTCTGTGTTTTTTCTCAGGATGAGGATCAAGCAAGATGGCTTCCAGAACGCCTGGTTCGATGTGTCCAGCAGAACACCAGAACTGATGACATCATAGCTGCTAACACCTCCATGGAGGAGTCAGAATGAAAGTCTGTGGTCCTGCTTTTCTGACCCATGGGACCTGCTGCCATCATTCTACACAGCAGACACCATTCTGCACTGCAGGACGCTGTGCTGCTTCTACTCAGAATCCACATAGCTACTGAAACCCTGCTGCAACAGCCATGATAATTACAACTTGCAACAGTCTGAATCCTGAACTTTGGAGCCGGACTAGAAACACAGAACTCAGATTGCCAATGACGTATTCAATCTGCTTTTTTGAAATGTTAAGAGAGCCTGAGAACTGAGATCTCAATTTACCCCTCAGAGGAAAAAGGACTGAAAGCTCTCTTCAGATAAGAGGAGGGTAGCCTAAGGGATTTTTCAGATGCTCAGAGACTGGGACAGTTGCTTAAAAGCAGCATTGTATTTGGACTCTTACCCGTTACAAAAATCTTCTTGTCTTTTGGTTAAAATGGATTTAAGAGAATTAAGATTTGTTAAATGGTATTATGGTATTGACCTGTTAATGCGTTAAGTTCACTATAGGATGTTAATGGTTAGAAAATGATCAGAACTTGTTTAGGTAAAGTTTGACACTAGTGATACTCACTATAAGATGTTAATGATTAGAAAATGTTTAGAACTTGTCTAAGTTTGACACTAGCAATGACGTCTTGAATTTTATATGTTTGATAAGACAAATTTACAGTTTGATACAGCTTAATACTCTAGACCAATTCACAAGTAGGCATTCCCAACCCTGGTGATCCTATATTCCTTTAATAAGGAGATATATTAGCCATTAAAGTATGCATAGCACAAAGTATTATCTGCTTGTTTACTATTAGCAAATTGCTAATGAACTCTCTTGACAGTACTTTTTCCCTTTGTTTACAGAGGTTGGCAGTCAAGGACAGGATTTGATCCTTTTTCCCTCCAGGCACATAAGACAGGGACTTGCATAAATTAAAATGTGTGTTCCAAAGACTGGGAAATGGAGAAGTGTTCAACCTAAGACAGGTGTGATCATCTGTCTTGTTGCAGAAGCACAGGCTTTATTAAAATTAATAAAAAAAGAGGAAATGTGGAGGCCCAAAGAGGCCAAAGGTCAGAGAGTTTGGGACTTGTTTTTAGTTTGTGATCAACTAACCTCTAACTCAAAGGTCCCACCTAGAAGTAAATCAGAGTTCTGCTCTCCCAAGGCTACTGTAAATAGGTGTGGCTAGTTGCCGGTCTTCCTGCTCCTGAAATAGTCTAAGGAATAAACTAGGTTCTTGATCCCTTCATGGAAATAACTTGGGATTCCACCCAGGGAGTGGTTTGCCTACAGAGTGTTTGGTGTAGGGCAAGAGTCAAGGGCATGAATGATGAATGTGCCCGTGACGTTCAATTTGTATGTTAATGCAGTCCTTTTGTTCTACTCCTACCTTTTGAAGTCAGGGGTTGGAAATTAAACAGATGAATTTTCAGACTCACTGAAATTTCCTCCTGATACTATCCTATGTGCCTCTGCATTTTATTATTTTTGTTCTTGTCTTCATATTCCTTACTATATTTCTAGATTTCCATGCCTCCACTCTGGAAGAAAGGTAATCTTGTCGAGGCTGGTCCCCGACAGGTGACAAAATATATTCCCAGCATACAGAGGGGAATCCCACATCACTCTCTCTCTTATGCACAATAAAAACCTTCCCCTTAACCACCAAAGGGTCATTCCAATGGTTTTTCTAATGTGCCTCCTTGAATATAATAATAGACATTAGCAAAGAAACTCATTGCTTGAATTAACTTAACATTCTTTCTCTATAAGTTTTTTTTTAAAAAAAAAAAAAAACTGTTCCAAAACCCTAGCATTACATAAGCAGGTGACATGATTTTGTTGGGTCCTGGTATAGCATGAATAATGGGGGGCAGACCACCGAAGTCAGGTAACCAGAAGCAAACTTTATCATGGTGGGGTACCAGAGCTTCCAACTAGTTAGGGCCAAAAGGAGGTCAGAATCTGACACTATGACCGTGAGAAGAAGACAGAAGCTTCTTTTTATTTAAAAAAAAAAAAAAATGCAGGGTAGGGAGTCAGAGGAATTTTTACAATTTCGAGGTTAGGTCATTAGTTACAGGCATTCTGTGATGTAAACCTTTGATTACAGGGTGCTGGCTATCTAGACACAGCTGTAAGTCTGTCTTAATTCTTGTTTTCTTTTCTTTCTTTAAAAATTTTTTTTTGAGACACGGTTTCTGTGTAACAGTACTAGCTATCCTGGAACACACAGAGATCTGCTTGCTTCTGCCTCCCAAGTGCTGAGATTAAAGGCATGTACCACTACTGCCTTGTTCTGTCTTAATTCTTAACCAACTACTTTTCCTGTAGCTGGAAAGAATGTAGGGCAAAGGGTTATAAGAAGTAACTGTTAAAGGTTAGCCTATGTAAAGACGCTGTCAGCCCCATACTCCTAGAATATATGTAGAGGCTATACGAATAGGCATACAATTTTTCATATTCCTGGGCTTTTCAGTTTGTCTGGCTCTGATCTACTTCACCACCCAGTTCATGTTTGCTCTCCATACTTCAGATGCAATGAGGTTTACCTTCCTTTCTTTCTTTTGGTTTTATGAAACAGGGTTTCTCCATAGCTTTGGAGCCTGTCCTAGAACTAGCTGTTGTAGAGCGGGCTGGCCTCGAACTCACAAAGATCTGCCTAACTCTGCCTCCTCCCGAGTGCTGGGATGTAACACACATCTGGTCTATGCACTACAGTATGGCTCTAGAGCCGAGCAAGGGGCTAGAGATTGAAACACACACACACACACACACACACACAGAGACACAGGTCATCCTTGAAACAAGAATGCCAAGAATGCCCCCTTTATTGTGTTCTTACATAGGGTCTCCTTGAGTAATGGCCATGCTCCAGTTCTCAGCTGCAAGCCATTAACTAATTCTCTCAAGCAGTACTGAAGAATGCCGGACTCTAGCCTAACAGTCATTCCCATGTCTAGCAGAGCAGCGACTATTGGCAAGCCACCTTCAAGTTGAGAACTGCTGACACCCCTCGTAGAACGAGAGGGTGGGAAAGGTCATTTACTAGACTCTTCCCTGAAATCACAAGCATGCCCACTCCATTTCCAAGCCAGTTAAATATAATGCTGCCCAAGCTATACTTGGTGGTTTCTGAGGTACTAGAATATATGGAGGGTGGAAGACTAAACGAACAGAGAGGTGATGGGGGTGTTCATTTGAAACCTCCCAACTCTCTCCAAGCCCCACAGGCTCAGAGTCTCCAAACAAAGGAAAGGCAGCAAAACACCCAGTTCCACAGTCTTGGTGGAACTGCAGCTTTCTCCCCTGAAATTCCCAGAGACCCAACTCCCTGCCTAAAGCATTCAGCTTTTGACCAACTTGGGCACAAGCCCTACTAGCAGACACTCATTGCTTACAACCAATAAAGTCCCGCTGCTTTTGTTTGTGGGGGAGGCTTCTCTGCCCTTGATCTCTGGGACTGGAGGTCCCGCCCAAGAGGTGCTTTGCTCAAATAAACCTGTTGTACTTTTTCAATTTGTCTTGGTTTGGCTTACTGTGTAGGCAGAGAATCCTGTAATGCATAGGGGTAGTCCACCTATGCAGCTATGAGGAAGTCATCAGCTGCTTTGGCGTCACCCATTCTCCGGTAAGTAACCTGTCACCTATGCTCTGTAACTAAGCCCAATAAATTCATTAGCGTGCCAAGTGAAGCTGAACTTTGATGGAATAGATCTTTGGTCTGTCAATGGTTCCCTAGCTGGGGTGAGTGGACAATTGTGTTTTCCTCCCCAATAAAAGTCACTTAATTTAAAGAAAGTGCACATGCAGAACTGGGGTGTAACTCAGTGGCAGAAGACTTATTCAAGCTTATGAAAAAACTTGGGTTTGCTGGGTGGTTGTGGTACACACTTTTAATCACAGAACTCCGAGGCGGAGGCAGTGAGTTCGAGGCCAGCCTGGTCTACAAAGTTCCAGAACAGCCAGAGCTGCTACACAGAGAAACCCCGTCTGGAAAATACCAAAAGCCATCTGGGTTTGAGCCCTAAAAAGTGGGGAACAAAGGTAAAGCTCAAGGAGGCTGGAGAGCTAGCTCAGTGACTGAGAGCAATGGCTGCTCTACCAGAGTACCTGGGTTCAATTCGTGGCACCCACATGGTGGCTCACAACCATATGGAATTCTGGTTCTACAGGGATCTCACACCCTCTCTGGCCTCCACAGGTACCAGGCACAAAAATGGTTCTCAGACATGCATGTAGACAAAACATTTGTGCACATGAAGCAAAAAACATTTTTTTCTTGAGAGTAAGTGCTCAAGTAGTAGCTGCTGTCTACAGTATTCTTCCGCCTAGCACCATCCCTTCCAACCTGAACAAAAGCTACCTTCCGTGTCATCAACCAGCACTCCCCGCAGTAACACCAACACAACTCAGCAGAATCACACCAGAACACCAGCACTGAGGACGCTGAAGAAGGAAAATGCCAGCCTTTGAGGAATACTCTGACAGTTCAAGTTCAGCCAAGGCTATACACATCCTGTCCCTAGGAGGAAAAAGGATGGGGGGAGACACCCCAACAAATGAAAACAGGGGCACTTTATAGGTTACAGGAAAGGGTTTATAGGTTGATGTAGACCTCTAATACCAGCACTTGGAGGGCAGAAGCAGGCACATATATCTGAGTTTGGGGCCAGCCTGGTTCACATATAGAGCTCCAGGCCAGTCAAGACTCTGTCACAAAAATTTAAAAACTGGTGCTGCATGTCTCTAATCAGGCACGTGGGAGTCTGAGAAGTCCACGTTCAAATACGGTCTGGGATAAGGGAGGCCCTGTTTTTGTTGTTCTTGTTTTGTTTTTCTTTTTGTTTTTTTCCTGGTACTCACTCTGTAGACCAGGCTGGCCTTGAACTCAGAGATCGGCTTGCCTCTGCCTCCCCAGTGCTGGGATAAAGGCGAGTACCACCACTGCAGGCAGGGTAAGGAGACCCTGTTTTAACACCAACAAAACAGAGGAAATACAGATTAGCAGCTGTCTATTTTTTTTTTTCATTTCAAATTACATGCAAACGAACCAACACTGGAGGCCACTCTAAAGATCATCTTTACTGATAATAAACTTTTATTACTAAGAAGAAAAAAAGGAGGGGCGGGAAGACGCAAGAGATTTAAAAAATAAAAATCAATTAGGAAAATAGCGAACATCAGATTTCCAAACTATGCAAGAGAGCTCAGGAAGGCTGGTGAAGTCAGTTACGAAATGTACACCGAACAAGTCCTGTATTTTTGGAGAGCGCTCTTGGCAGCGTTCGCCTTTGGAAATGGTGACATCTCGACAGCACCTAAGTCGAAGTTTCTGGGCGTCTTCAGAAAGAGAGAAGCGAGGTGTGTGTGCTTCCAACGAGTTCGCGAGCCCCGCCGGTCGGCACTCACCTGGGCAGGGGCTGGGGCCGGGGTGGAGCCGGGATGGAGGCCTCTGACCGCCAGCGTCCTTCCCCGGCCGCAGTCCCGGCACGCAAACCCCGGGCTGCCGACTCACTGCGGCCCGGAGCGCCTCTCAGGAAACGCTCGCCCACCCGCCTGCGGCGCGAAGCTCGGAGACTCACCTCAGGGCGCGGCCCCGTCCTCGGTCCCTTGGGGTCCGCAACCGCCGCCGCCCGGCCGGAGCCCCTCAGTCCTGGAGCGTCCGGAGACCCTCCGTAGGGACCACCGCTCCGCGGAAACGCCGCCCGCCTCCCTCGGTCCGCGCGGCTCCGAGGCGCGCGCCCGGCTGACGGGAGCGCGCAGGGGGCGGGGCTTCCCGCGACCGGTCTCCTCCTGCCTCGTTTGGCGCGCACTAATGGCGGCGGTCTCTTCCCGGCCTCCCGCTCCGCTGCTTGGTGCCTCCTTAGGAGGCGCGGAAAAGGCCAGGAGCTAGGTGGGCGTTCACCTGGGAAATCTAGCGTCGACCTGTTTCTTTCTCTGCCTCTTCTCTTCCTCGGGGAGATTTCCCAGCATCCTGTCAGTAAACTTCACCTGAGCCCTATTACCTGAAAGAGTGACAGTTAAACTCCCTCGCTCTCTGCGTTCTTGAAAGGCTCACCACAAAGAACACTCTTCCCTGTAGGATTTATTTGTTTGCGAAGCAGGGTTTCTCTGTGTAGCTCTGGCTGTCCTGGAACTCGCTTTTGACCAGGCTGGCTTCGAACTCACAGAGATTCTCCTGCCTCGGCCTCCTGAATCGACTTCCTCTAGGATTTAGATAAGACTCCCCCCTGTTTAGTCGAGGCACGGTCAGGCGTGTATTCTCCAAATTCCCGATCTTTGCTTTATAAATGATTAGCAGAATTGCTTGTAATCACTATGTGGTCAACATACCAGCTACCCTGAAATCACCACACTTAGGTGAAGCATCTCTGTTCCAAACCCTATCCCACCCACCCCCATCACACACACACACACACACACACACACACACACACACACACACACACACACACCCCTCCCTTACTCCAAAAAGTACATTGACCTTGGAATAAACTAAACTCCACCGCCTACAGTTGGTTGGTCCCACTTTCTAACAACTAGGTCTTTCTGGCCTTATTCATTCTTCCCTATGCAAGAAAAGCCCCTCCCCCATCTCAGAAAAAAAAATCTCTCTAATCTAGGAACCGGTCACACCTCGTAGATTTCCCTCTACGGAATAGACTCTGTTCTGGTTTGTTTGTTTGTTTGTTTTTTGTTTTGTGTGGGGGGGCAGGGGAGACAGCTTCTTACTATGTGTCCTAGAACTCACTAGAGTCTGAAACTGCTTGCCTCAGTCTCCTGGTGCGAGGATTAAAGTTATTAAAGTTGGTGCCACTACACCAGGCTACAACAGTCTCTTAAATCTAAATCTAGAATTGTTTGAGATGGAACCATAGTTTTTTTTTTTTTTTCATTCTAGACAAGGTCTCGGCCACTAAGCCACACTCCCACCTACCTGAGATTTGGTTTTTATCTGACATTTGCACATTCGCCCTTTGGCAACAGTATTCCTCTAGGCAATGAGTCATCCTTTCCCTACCCACTGCAAGAATCTTTCTACACAGAATCTAAATTTACCTAAACTGGGCTTTGCTTTTTGTTTGACAGCTGTTAGTGCCTGGAGTCAGCTTGAGATTGGGCCTCCCCCTACCAACCATTCCCCACCCAGGTAAAAGCAGTTTAGGATTTCTTTGAAGACCTACTGAGCTGCAGCTGCTCAGGGATTCTGTGGTGAGTTTAGCTCTCAAAACAGTGCTCCTACTTTCCTGTCTGTTGAGTTACTTTTGCTTAAAGATGCATGCCCACATAATCATGTGGATTATAATCTATATAATTGTTTTATGTATATATGTCATATATATATTAGTCTGATGCATTTATTTCTATAGAAGCCTCTACTTAGATGCAGCCTCTATATGTGTGTGTGAGATGTACTTTTATTTTTTTCTGTGTTTATATTTAGGAGTTTTGCCTGTTTGTGTCTATATACTGACATCTCAAGACCCCTGTCTCAACCTCTCAAATATTAGCATTACAGGCATGTATCTCCCTGCCCAGACATTTCTTTGATCCTGCCATGAGGCTCCTCTGATATTTTCCCTTTTTGTCCCTAATCCTACAGGGTTTGTTCTAAAATCAACTGAAAAGATTCTTTTCCACGCCAAAAGTCAATTTCCCAGCCAGGTGTGGTGGCCTATGCTTGCAATCCTGGCATTGGGGAGGAGACAGAACAATCTAAGCTGGTCAGCCTGGTCTCCGTATTGAGACCCTGTCTTAACAAAAATCAAGTGATCATAGCTCTATAGGTCTATTTCTGTAATTTTTTTTCCTTTCTGTTTTAGACAGGGTTCCATTTAGCAAAAGCTGGTCTTGGTGTTTATTTAGTCTTCCTACTCTTATGTCCCGAGTGGCTGGATTGTGGGCACTGTGGGTTTCTGGAGAGCTGTCCATCAAATCCAGGGCTTCCAGCACTCAGATTCGTCTCGGAACGCTGATACGTTTTTCCTAAGGTCAGGCCTGCCTCGTAGTCAAGAATGATCTTGAATTCGTTATTCTTAATGTTTCCACCTTCCAAGACTAAAGGTTTGCCGGCATATGCCATTACATGCGTGTGGACTATAGGTTTTGAATCCAGTCCTTCAGCTTTGTCCTTAAAATACAAATTTTAAGTCCAGGTTTTCTATTTTCGTTAAAATTTTTGTTTTTGCACCCATTTAGCCATTTCTCAGTCTGGAGTACAATTTTGCCAGTACCAATTACTTCAGAAAATTTTATTTCTTGTTGAATAGTATTGGGGCGAATTTCAGTTTGTTATTGTGAATAACCTTTTTGGTTAAACTGCTGGATTTGTTTTGTTGGTGTTTTGTTTTGTTTAGGAATTTTGTTTTAAGCTGGGTGGTAGCAGCACACGCCTTTATAATCCCATCACTCCAGAGGCAAAGGCAGGAGTGTCTCTGAGTTGGAGGTGAGCCTGGTGTACACATCAAGTTCCAGGACAGCCAGGGCCGCACAGAGAAACCCTTTCTTGAAAAACAAAAAATCAATTAATCAATCAAACAAAAAATAACTAATCAGGTCTATTTAGATTTTTAATATTCTTTTGAATTAGCTTTGGAGGTTTGAGTATTTCAATAATTTGTTCATCTGTTATATGATTTTTTTTTTTTGTTCATAGTCGTTCATAGTATTGTCTTTGCTTTTTGAGACAGGATCTCACAAACCTCATGCTGCCCTGCCAAACTTGCTAACTCACTAAGGATGACCTTGAATTTCTGATACTCTTGCCTGTACATCCCTTTTGTGGGGCTAGAGAAGGAACCTGGGACTGTCAGCACGCTAAGCAAACATTCTACCCACTGAATTGTATCCCAAACCTTGAATGTTTTTAAGAGTCAGGGTCTTTTTGTGTTGCTTGGGCAGGCCTAGTGGTTTTAACTACAGGGACAGGCCACTCCATCTAGAAGAACTGGCTTTTTAACTTTGCAATTTTAAGTTATATATGGCTAGTAAATGCATTGGGCAGTATACAAACCTCATATTTCATGTCATAAATTGATTCATAACTTAGTGTTTCTTCACATGCATCAAGTTTAAAAAGAGTCTCTTGGATGGCCTCTCATAGTACTAAATCAGAATCACCTCTTCCCGAAGAGTTCCTTATAGCCTGATAAATATCTTGCTTTTCCTGCACTAGAAATGTCCTTTTTAAAGAAATTGCCTTTGTTTATTTGTGTGGATTACCTTTCCATTACATGAAAACACCTAAGAAAATCCACTTAGGAGAGGAATCATTCATTTTGGCTCAGGATCTTAAAGGTTCAGACCAGGGTCAGCTTGAGCCATTGCTGCAGGGCAGGGTGAGCAGAACAAGACAGCATGGCTGTGTGGCAGACTGAAGCTTCTCATGTCTTGGTGAAAGGCAGCACAGAGAACAACTGGAAGGGGCCCAGACGTGTCCTTCAAAGACATGATGACCCCAGCAACCCACTTCTTCCAACCAGCCCTCAACCTCTCACAGTTCTACTACCTCACAATCGTCCACTCAAATTGGGACCCACCAGTAGACCAAACCTTTGGTTAGATCAGGGCCCTCAAGAATGAAGATCAACCATCAACACACACAGTGTACATACTAGCACACACCTGTAATCCTAGTACTTTGGAATCTGAGGCTTGAGGATTATGAGTTTGAGGACAGAATGGGCTATACACTAAGGCCATCAAAAAATACTATTACATTATTCTTTCTGTTAAGGCTTTATATACAATGTATTTTGGGTGGGGGTTTACAGGGTCTATGTCACTCAGACTGCCCCAAACTGCTTATTGAGTCCAGGCTAGTTTCTAACAAAATCCTTTCCCTCAATCTTGAAATGCTGAGATTACAGGTGCCACCATGCACAAAAGTCACTTCCTGTTTTTTTAATGTTGATTTTTCCCACCTTTATTTTTTTTAAATATTTATTTATTTATTATGTATGCAATATTCTGTCTGTGTTTATGTCTGCAGGCCAGAAGAGGGCACCAGACCTCATTACAGATGGTTGTGAGCCACCATGTGGTTGCCGGGGATTGAACTCAGGACCTTTGGAAGAGCAGGCAATGCTCTTAACCACTGAGCCATCTCTCTAGCCTCCTAGTTTTCCTTTATTTAAAGACTTATTTTCTTAAAACATACTTGAGGGTACCTGAGGAAGCAAAACTTGGCTAGAATAGGGTGGCTGATTCCCTGGCACTGTATATATACACAGGATACACAATGCAGGTTGTTATGAGCTACCAGAATGTGGGTGCTGAGAACCAAACCCAGGTCCTGTGTAAACTCAGCAAGTGCTCTTAACCGCTGGGCTTTATCTACTCAATCCTAAAAGAAACTTTTGAGGAAAATCATCAGGAGTGCTGAAGAGGTGGTCTAAGTTAAGAGCACTCACTTACTGCTCTTGAAGAGGGCCCAGGTTTGGTTCCTAGTATCCATGTGGGGTGGCTCACAACTGCCTATTACTTCACTTTCAGGGTATCTGGTGCCTTCTGACTTCTGCTGTTACTGCATGTATGTGTTGCATGTGTACACACCTACATATAAAATAAAATGAATAAGCATTTTTTTTAAAAAGCCTTTGGGTTAGGGATGTTGCTAAGCGGTGAAGCCTTTGCCTAGCACCCCTGCCTGCCATGTGACTCACACTGCGCAGTCCTGGCTGGCCTGACAAGTACTATGTAGACTAGAGTGATGGGAAACTCACTGAGGTTCACCTGCCTCTGCTTGTTGAGTCCTGGGCACCGCCAAACATTTTTAAGGTCTTGGGATTCATTTTCTAGCTTTTAAAAAAAAAGGTATCTTTCAGTGAGCAAATGATTTTTTTCTTATTTAGATAATTTCTCATCTTTTCTTTTTTAGTTTATATTTTTTTGTGTCCTTTATAAGAAATGCGTTTTCTGTTGGTGTTGTTTTGTATTTTTTTTATTTTTCAAGACAGGGTTTCTCTGTACAGCTTTAGAGCCTGTCCTGGAACTAGTGGTCTAGACCAGACTGGCCTCGTACTCACAGCACCTGCTTCTGCCTTCCGAGTGCTGGGATTAAAGGCATGTGTCACCACCACCCAGTTAAGAAAAGTCTTCTTATCCTATATTTATACAATTTTTTAAAAGATTTATTTATTTATTATGTATACAACATTCTGCCTCCATGTATGCCTGCACACCAGAAGAAGGCGACAGATCTCATTACATGGCTCACATGGTTGTGAGCCACCATGTGGTTGCTGGGAATTGAACTCAGGACCTCTGGAAGAGCAGCCAGTGCTCTTAACCACTGAGCCATCTCTCCAGCCCCCTGTTTATACAATTTTTGAGTTAAAAAAATTTAACAGCTCACCAGGTGGTGGTGGTGCACACTTTTAATCCCAGCACTCGGGAGGCAGAGGCAAGCAGACTGCTGTGAGTTCGAGGCCAGCCTGGTCTACAGCGCGAGTTCCAGGACAGGCTCCAAAGCTACAAAGAGAAACCCTGTCTTGAAATACCAATAAATAAATAATAAAAAAATAAAATTAAGAGCTTTATGTATGTCTCTAATCAATTTAAAGTTAATCTTTACACATGAGATAATAGTAGGGTTTTTTTATTCATAAAAGTATATCCAATTGTCTTAACACCATTTGTTAAAAGGGTATTTTTTTTTATAGCTACCATGGCAGCACATGCCTGTAATCCCAGTTGCCAAGGAGACTGAAATAGTAAGATTACAAATTTGTACATAGGCTAGCCTGGGCAATTTAGCAAGATCCTGTCTGGGCAATAAAATACATGGCTAGTAGTGAAGGTTTGTGGTGGAACACTTACCTAGAATACTTGTTTGTTTTTTTTTAATAGGTAGCCCAGGCTGACCTTCACCTTGCTATAGTCCAAGATAGCCTTAAAATTGAAATTGTCTTGGCTCAGCTTCCTGAAGTGCTGGGATTATAGACCTGTGCCACGATACTTACTTCTTTTTCATCTCTCAAAATAGACAGGTTCTGGTTCTGAGTTCACTGAGATGGGACAAATACATTGAAAACAAAAGTGATCTTTAGAAGTTTGTCTTTGTGCCCTCTAGGGCTTAACTTTATATATTATTTAACTTTATTTTATGTGCATTGTTGTGAAGGTATTAGATCCCCTGGAATTGGAGTTATAGACAGTTGTGAGTTGCCATGTGGGTGTTGGGATTTGAGTCTGGGTCTTCTGGAAGAACAGCCAGTGCTCTTAACTGCTGAGCCATCTTCCCAAAGTAACCAAACTTAGTAACTTGTCAACTCTTGTAATTGTATTTTTTATATTGTGCTAGTTTGACCTGTGTGTGTGTGTGTGTGTGTGTATTATATACTGAAGTCTAGTGCTCTGCCACTACACTATATGCCCAAGCCTTATTTGTATATAGTTTTAAATAAAGTTTAAAAAGTGTTTTACTGACTTGTTATTTTTTTCTCTAGTACAGACAACTGTGTCCTATGTTCTCCAAGCTTTTCTTTGCCCATGTCTTTCCCTCATTTTGTAGCTCAAGGTGCATCTCTGGAAGCCTCCTTAAATCCTGGAGTAGGCAGCCTTGCCTCCCACCACATTTGCATTGCAGCTCAATGGCTTCTGGTCCTTTTGTCAGTGAGCTCTCCTGAGGTCCAGAACTGTGTTTGTTTTTTCGAAACAGGGTTTTACTATGTAACTTTGGCTGTCCTGGAACTCACTCTGTAGATCAGGCTTTGAACTCAAGTAGATCTCATCTCTGCCTCTCAAGTGTTTCTGTTTTTCTGGAATTCAAACTACTCTGTACACAGACATTATGAGGCCGACTGAAGCTCATTATTTAATTTTTCTTGCTGGGGACTTACATGGACAAAATGTTGTTGCTATGAAGCTACTTAGCTTTGTTTTTTTTTTTTTTTAAAAAAAAAACAGGAATTTCTTCACTCTTCAATTTTTCAATGTAATAATAAGGGAAATTTCTGCCCAAATAGAGTAGGCTCTCTATCTCTGATAAACTATTATGTTTTGAAATGAGCATTTATTATTCCCTCCATAATAGCAGATCTGTTCATATTATGTGTGCTTTATTTTTCCCCTCCCTTTGGAAATGTCTTAATTTTGCTTATGGATGCACAGTAGGAGGCTGCTAAAATCACTCAGGTAGATCTGGCTAAGGTCAGAGGAAACAACACTGCTTCTCTATGCTTAAAGGTGAGGAGCTCCTTCTGAGTTTAGTCCTCGTATTTAACCCCTTTAATCCCTGGGTCTTTAAGAGTTCAAGGCCAGACTGGTCTGCACGGTGAGTGAAAAAAGATGCAAGGCTCCTAGGTTGTTTTTTCTTTTTCCTTTCTCAGTTTACCTTGCGGGGACTACCGAGGAGGGGTCCTTCTTCCTCTGCCATTATCATTTGTACAGTCATGTTAAGTGCAGCCCAAGTTCATTAAGGGTCTTAGGCAATTGGAACTCCCCCATACCGCGCCCTCCTCCCCAGTCCCCTTCCATCCCGCATCTCGGTCGGCCGTTCCTTGCGTCATCCAGGCCACCGCAGGAGTCGCGGATGTCTAGGGGCCTTGGTCCTGGCCGGGCGTTGAAGGGTCCGGGCTACGTTCCACAAGGGAACCGGTCCCGCGCCCTAGTCGGCGCTGCCCATCCCCCAGTCTAGACAGGCCAGTGAAACCTAGCCCCTCCGAGTTCACCGCCCAGAGCGCCTCCCTCGCTCCCCCGCCGGGCGCTGACGTCACGGATGGGCGGGGCCTACGGAGGCTGAGGAGAGGGAAGGGCTGCGCGTTCTTGCAGCGCCCCGCAGCGGCCGCGGCCGGAAGCGGCCTTGTCGGCCCTGCGGCGCCAGAGCCCTGACGCACGGAGCTCGAGAGAGAGAGCAAGCGAGCGAGAGAGAGAGGGAGAGAGAAAGGGAGGGAGAGAGAGGGAGAGAACGAGAGAGAAAGGGGCAGACATGGCGGCTCCGCTCGGCTCCCGCTGAGGACGGCTGAGCAGGAGCAGGGTCTGTGCGGCCGGCCTGCAGCCTCGCTTCCGCCTCCCGCTCCCCGCCTCCTCGCGCTGCCGCTGGCTCCTGCCCCGCTCTTGCTTGTCGTGGCCTGCGTCCCAGAGAGGCAACGCGAGCCGGCCCGGCAAGGCTCCGCTGGCTCTGACTGCCCGCCGGCGCGCCGGCCTTCCTCGCCTCTCCCGGGAGCGGCGGGCGCGGCGTGGACCCGGTCCTCTGGCTGGACCATGGTGAACACCCGGAAGAGCTCTCTGCGCCTTCTCGGGTCCAAGTCTCCTGGGCCCGGGCCTGGGCCTGGGGCCGGAGCGGAGCCGGGGGCGACCGGCGGCAGCAGCCATTTCATCTCCTCTCGGACCCGCTCCTCCAAGACGCGCGCGGCCAGCTGCCCGGCAGCCAAGGCCGGGGGAAGCGGCGGCGCCCTGGACGAGGCCCGGGTAAGAGCGCCGGCCCGCGACCGAGACTTGCGTGCGCCTGCCCGGCCGCCCGGGCTTTGTCTGGCCGGAGACCGTCTGCGGGTGCGGTGGAGGGTGGCAGTCGCCGTAGGGCCGTGACTCCAGCACCTCTGCTGTGCCGGCCCGGTTCTTTTGTGTTAAAGAACAGCACTCGAGTCCGCGGAAGAGGGCTCTTGGGGTCCTGTTCGGGGACATTAGAACGGTCTGCCTTCCGTGTCCTTGCGCGGCTTCGGAGGGGAATTCTAGAGGAAGCGAGAACCCAGGGCTGCTGTCCCTGGCTTGGAAGGGGAGAAGAGAGAAGTGAAAGTTTTCCGCGGTGTCAAACCCTTCTTGAAAGTGTGTCAGCTCTTGCCGCTGTCTAACTGAGCTTACTTAGTTTGGGGGTGGTTCAAGTTGGTAAGGAAGTGAACAGAGCTCCAGTTGGCAGGCAGGCAGGGATGCTGAAAAAAGTTTGTAGCTGCTCTGACACCAACTTTAAAACAAAACCGACGCTTAACGCCTCCCTAGGCAAGGCAGATAAGACGCGGCGCTGTAAGCTGTCGGGTGAACCGAGGTCCTGCTAGAGAGCAGAGTACTTTTAAGTCACAAAAGGAGTGTGTAGAAAGAAAGGTGTCGAGTGGGCACCATCATTCCGAAGTGACATGCTTTCTACGTGTCTGTTGAGGAAATGGGTTACAAAAGCCAACCTAGCACTGTTGTCGCCCATACAGTTGCAGAAGTGGCACTCGGAGAAGCAGGGGATGACTTAGTTCTGTGAAAAGACGAGATCTGAGACCCTGAATGAACTTCCCTCACCCACAGTGCAGAACACGAAGCTGGCACAGGTGTCACTTTAAGTTAGCGAGACGTGTGTGTTTCTACGAGATTGGGTTTGAATCCAGTGAGCCAAATGGATAATGCCTAGAAAGCGATTAACTTCCCGAGAGACTTTTGGCCGAACCGTGTTATTTAAAATATCCCTTTAAATTTACACCCTTTTTTCTTAGCCTATGTAAGGTTCTGTAGGGATTTACAAAGTTTTGATTGTTTATGTAAGTTTTCTCTGTTTTATACTGTTTTGACACCACTCAGAATGAAATTTAGTATAAACAACAGAAATATTTTACCACGCTACGAAATATATTCATTGTGTCTTTGGAAATCTTTTTCTGTGAAAAATCTGAAAAGTATTTTTGAGCTGTCTTAATTTAGTAGACTTTTAGGAGTGTATAGATCTCTTTGGTTGAGCTAAGTGTTTTAAGGATTTTTTTTCCTGTAGAAACTATCCTAACGTATATACACATTTCTTAACTTTCTGACCCTGTCACAATCTTAAATAATTTTAAGGAACAGTGTGTCCTCTACACTTAAGTGCAAATAAAATATTTAGAGTGTAAGCATGTAATTGTATCATATTATGAATGCCTAGTCTATTAGAGGAGTGTCAAACTCATCTGAGGCAATTAGCTCATCTCCCACTCATCAGTTTGTGGTCCCATTTTTGAATTCAGAGATCTTATGCTGTCCTTACCCCCTAAGGAGTAAGGTGAGGTAATATGTCAGGCAGCTGTTATAGAGATGTTAAAAGGCAAAGAATCAATAGTCTAATGTTGAAATGAACACTTGGTAGCTTTTAAATGGCTAGAATGAAAGATTGTTTTTCTAGAAGGATACTAATGAAACATTATTTTGAGAACTCTTTTTAAAAGTGTTTTAAAAGACTATAAACAGTTGTCTCTACTTTGAAATATTTGCCTTTTACTCTTAAAGGGATTTATGTTATAGCTGTAGCAGTTGATGAATCTAATTGCTCTCTCAGAGGAATTTTTAGAGATATTCTCATACTGTGAGCTATAGGACCCATAGAAGAGAAAAAGATACAGGTCTGAATTTATTAAGTTTATGAAATGTTACATATATGAAATATGTTGTGTATTTCTTTCTTAGGTATTCCTGAAGTAAATTGATTTGAATGTGGTTAGCTCTTCTTTAATTTGGTTCTGTTATAGGAATGTAGCTCTCCTAGTTCACCCTTTCTAGTATACTTAAGCATACCCTCTGTATTAGTGGTGTCTTTAATAGATATTTCTTCCTGTCTGCAAAGCCTAATTTGATGGGAATTGCTTACTACCTTATTGTTTTTTGGGGGGCGGGTGTTTTGAGACAGGTTTCTTTGTAGCTTTGGAGCCTGTTCTGGGACTAGCTCTGTAGACCAGGCTGGCCTCGAACTCACAGAGATCCACCTGTTTCTGCCTTCCAATTAAACACAACTACTTTGTTGCTTTAGAAGACCCCCCTTTTTATATTAAGAAGTGTATTGCTCTTTGTACCATAGAGATCAAGGAGTTCCTTTTTTCTACTTTTGTGCTGTTTTTCACATTTTATGTTAATCTCTCTCCCCTTCTCATAATTTTAAATTATTTTCATTCACTTTCTTATTTGTTTATTTGATTTAGAAAATCATAGCACCAAGAGTTATTCCTAGAGTTTTGTCTTAGTCTAATGTGGTATCCGTGTAGTGAAGCAGATCAACTAGGAAGCATTCTGCATTTATTGGAATGATAAAAAAAATCTTTTCTACTTTTAGTGTTTTTTTTAAAAAATTTATGTGCAATGGTGTGACGGTGTCAGATTCCCTGGAACTGGAATTATAGACAGCTGTGAGCTGTTATGCGGGAATTGAACCCGGGTCCTCTGAAAGAGCAATCAGTGCTCTTAACCACTGAAGCATCTCTCCAGTCCTTTACTTTTATTTATTAATTTAATTTTTTTGTTTGTTTTATTTTAGGCAGGGTTTTGCTGTATGTTTTTGGCTGTCCTAGAATTTGCTAGGTAGACCAAGCTGTCCTGGACCTTGTGATTGCTTCTACTGCCTCTGCTTCCCGAGTGCTGGGATTGCATTCATGTGCCATCAATCCAGAGCCTGAGGAGTTTGGGGATAAGAATAAGCCTGTAAAACGGCCACCACCATGAAAACCACCAGCACAGCAATTACTTCTGTAGTTTTTCTGCTCTCTTTAATATGTCCATTTTTATGTTTTCTGTTCTCTCTCTCTCTCTCTCTCTCTCTCTCTCTCTCTCTCTCTCTCTCTCTCTCTCTGTTTCTCTCTCTTTCTTTTTGGAGACAGGGTTTCTCTGTGTTACAGCTCTGACTGTCCTGGAACTAGCTCTGTAGATCAGGCTAGCTTCAAACTCAGAGATCCACCTGCCTCTTCTTCCCGAGTGCTGGAATTAAAGGAGTGCACCGCCACAGCCTGGGTTATATATTATTTTCCAACATAACATTATTTCCTTTTCTCTTTGATGCAGTATATTTTTTTTGTCAGTATGATACAGTTTATTTCTTTTTAGGTGTGATACAATATTTTTAGCTGTAGTCAATAGGCTATATAGTAGCTTTCTAGAATTATTTATCTGGCAGAAATGAAACTTTGTTGGCTTTGACCACTGCTTCCCTGTTCTTTATTCCTTTAGCTCTTGGCAATCACCCTTATTCATTCTGCATATTTGAGTTTGCCTGTCTTCTGTTGTACGCACAAATGAGATTGTTTCATTTCTGGCTTAGTTCACTTAGCATAATGTGCTCCAGGTTTGTCTGTGCTGTAAGTTTCAACCTTCTTAAAGGTTGAAAAATATTCCAGTGTATATACTATATATATATATATATATATAATATATACACACTATATACACACACACACACACACACACACACACACATACATACACATAGACCATATTTTCTTTATTTATTTACCTGGCATATGGCAATTAATATTGTTTTTATATTCTAATTGTTGTGCATAATGCTACAGTAGACATAGGAATGAAGTTACCTCTTTAAAATATGTTGTTGTTATTTTTTATTTTTTTGGAGACGTGATTTCTCTGTGTAGCCCTGGCTGTCCTGCAACTTACTCTGGCCTTGAACTCAGAGATCTGCCTGCCTCTGTTTCCCGAGTGCTGGGATTAAAGGCCTGGGCTACCACACCTGGCACACATCTTTGAGAACTTGATTTTAGTTTCTTTGAGTAAATATCCAAAAGTGAGATTGCTGAATGATGTGGTGGTTCCATTTCTATTGTTTTGAGGATCCTCCACTGTTCTCCAGGGTTGTTATGCCATCTTCCCTTCCCATCGGTTAGGTGGGCTTCCCTTGCTCACATCCTCATCCTCACCATCACTTGAAGGATTTTTTTTTTGGTTTTTCGAGACAGGGCTTCTCTGTGTAGCCCTGGTTTACCTGGAACTTGCTATGTAGACCAGGCTGACCTCAAACTCAGATATCCAACTGCCTCTGCCTCCTGAGTGCTGGGATCGAAGGTGTGCACTACCATACCCTGCTATTTGGTAGATGTCTTAAGAATAATTTTTTAGCTGGGGTATAGTGGAACACGCCTTTAGGCTCCAGAGGCAGTGGCAAATGGAGGCTGTCTCTGAGTTCAAGGCCAGACTGGTTTACCTGTTGTACCGGTAAACTGCTTCAGGGCAGGTAGAACTCTGTAGTAAATTCCTGTCTCGAAAAAATCCCCCAAAAGAACCTTGTAATTTTTTTTGTAATGGCTATTCTATGTGGAATGATATCTCATTAAATTAAAATTACACTTATGTATTGATTGTAGAAGTATATATATTATGGCACATAGCTGGAGGCCAGAGGATAATTTTCGAGAATTGTTTTTTTAATTTCTGCCTTATGAGTCTCAGGGATCAAGCGCAGATTGTTAAATTTGGTAGCAGGTATTTTAAACCTACTGAACCTTTCCTTAGATTTTTTTTATTTGTATTTTTCTTTTCTTTTTTTCCCCTTGAGACAGTTTCTTTGTGTAGCCTTGGCTGTCCTGTAGACCAGACTGACCTTGAACTCAGAGATCTGTCCACCTCTGCCTCAAGTGCTGGGATTAAAGACTTGCACCACCACCTCTGGGCAGATTTGTTTTTTCCTTCCTTCCATCCTTCTTTACCTTTTTTTTCCCCTTTGGTTTTTTTCGAGACAAGGTTTCTCTGTGTAACAGCTCTTTTGGTTCTGTAACCAGTCTGGCCTCAAGCTTATGAGATCCTCCTGCCTCTGCTTCCCAAGTACTGAGATTAAGGTCTTACCACCACCGGGACTAATTTGTATTTTCCTAATCAGTTGTACTATTTAGCAAATTTTCAATACTATCATTTTTATATCTTTCGAAGAATGTCAACTGAGGGTTTTGTTTTTTGTATTCTACCACATCTTTTGGTAGGTCCTAAGAGCCTTTACTGGATGTTCTTAAAAACTTCATTATAGATAAATAATATCCATGATTTCTGGCAACCAGCTGGGTTGGTGGTAGGATTTTATCACTTGTTATGAGGACTATTGAAGCCCAACTGTTATCTGCAATGGAATGGAAAGTTATACTGTTTAAGGGGCCACCTTAAAGTGCTAAATGACTGAGTTGTTGGACATTTTGTTTAGGAAATACACAGTAAAGTTTCATTTATGTGCAGTCAATTTGAGTTTACCTATTGATACTAGGTGTTTGGTTTGCAATAGGAATATTTTGCAATTTAATGTTTTCTCTCTTGGGGTGAATTTTGTGCAAAATGCCTTACCTGGGAGGAAAGATTTAATGATTTTTTGGATAAAATGTTATATGGGTGTACAAATTTGGTATGGGAACTGTATGTAGTATGTGTTAACTTGAGGTGTAAGCTAGAGCTGGCAGTGGTAATATATACCTATAAATTTGGGTACTTGAGAGACTGAGGCAGAAGGACTGGCAAGAGTATGAGGCCAGCCTATGGTGCAGAGTGAGTTCATAAGCTTTTGGGGCTGCTACACAATGAGAACCTGTCTTAGAAAACCAAGGTTGGGGTGGGGAGCTTGGGCATGGTATGCACATTCGTGCTGCCAGCAATCAGGTGGTGGAATCTACAAGATCCTTAAGAATTTGAGGCCAGCCTGGATGACACCCTGTCCCCAAAGCAAAGCAAAAACCAAGAACAAAATATCAGATTTCTTTTTCTTTGTGGTGGTGAGAATTGAACCCAGGATTTTACACATGCTTAGCACATACTTAACTCTTCTCTTAAGTACCTTTCAGTCTAGATGGCTCTTTGAAGGATGTTATATGTATAGTGACAAGTTGTAATTTGTATTAGTGTTTTAAATACTCTTGGGTGTGTGCTGCTGTCAGATCATAAACCTCTGGTGCTTTTGAATTATGAATATGTTGATATTTTTCATATTGTTTTAATTTATCTGGAGACAAGATAAGATTTTGCTTAAAGTTGCTCTCTAATTGGGCATGATAGCTCATGCCTTTAGTCCTAGCACTGAGAAGGTTGAGGGAGGATCGTGTGAGTTTGAGAAGACCTCCCCCCAAAGCAAAAAAAACAGCAATAGAAAAGCCTTTTTCTTCTTCTTTTTTTTTCCTTTTTCTTTTTTGTACCCTAGTGGTGGTACATGCCTTTAGTCCCAGCACTTGGGATATAGATCTCTGTGAGTTTGAGGCCAGCCTGGTCTACAGAGTAAGTTTCAGAATAGCCAGGGCTACACAGAGAAACCCTGCTTTGAAAAACGAAACAAAAAACAAAGTGAAAAGCAAAATGCTTTTTTCTTTAGGTTGTCTCCCACTTGAGAAGAGAGCTTGGTATGTTAATTAGGTTGGTCTTGAACTGCTTCAGCCCTCTGAGTAGTTGTAGCTGTAGACAGTGTACCTGGTACCCTTAGACTATTTGTGAGTGAATTGTCTGTAAGCATCATGAGGGCAGACACTGTATCTTATTTCTTCTTTAATTTCATTAATTCCTCTTTTTAGAACCTACTCCAACATCTGACATAAGCAAGATGCTCAATAAATATCTGCTGATGGATGAATGAGTAGCATATTGAGGAGTTGGCCCATTTTATGAAACTCTGATGCCAAGGCTTTAAGAATAGAGGGCATATGAAATTTAGCTCAAACATTAAAGACTATACATGTATATGTGGTAGACATATGAGAAAACAAAATGAATTGGTTCTGATGAAATCAAAGGTGTAGCTAAAACTTCAATTACAGTTCTGGTTTCTATCTACTGAATCATTTAGTGGAATTTCATGTTCTTTGTTGTTGAGATGTAGCGTCAAAGAAGATAGGGTTTTCTGTGTTGCTTAGGCTGTTTTTGTAATTTCTATCTCAGCTTCCCATTGAAGCTGGGATGGTAAGCATACATCAACTTGCCTTACATGTTCTGCAAGTTGAGATCTGATTCACAGCATAGAGCTGCGTGAGTTGCCCTTCTTGGAGTTGTACAGTACTTGTACTTGAATGTCATTTGACTTTTGGAGTCCCCAGCCTCCAGCACAGTGCTTGGGATGAAATAGATATATCACAAAGTCTGAGCCTCTTAATTTTTAAAGCCTAGTGGGAAAGAGAAAAATACACACTATAAAAATACAATTAATCCTTTTAAGTTTGGTGTCTTCTTGTCTGCATGTACTGGGGTAATTTGTCAGCCTTTAGAGCTACCACTTTTACACTCAGGCCCTGTGTGAGTTTTGGATGGAGCCAAAAGCATTGAAAATTATATTTGCCTAAACATTGTGTCAGAATTTTATATCCATTCTGGTCTCCTTTTAGGTCTTTAAAGCCTTTGACACTTCATTTTGTGTCAAATTTAGATTTAGGTGAGGAAATAATACTGTTGTAGAGATTTGACAGACGCCTGTGCTTAGAGAGAAAAACTCTAATGTGCTACCCAGCTTTATAGAATATATATTATTATTATAAAATATATTACTAATATTGCATATATTATTATTATTATAAAAGAATATATTATTATTGTTGCTAGTGTTGTTATTTTAGAGAATCGCACTATAGAGCCCTGGCTGGCCTGGATCTTACAATATGAACCAGACTGGATCAGAAGAGATCCACTTGTGTCTGCTTTCTGAGTGCTGGGAGAATGAATGGTATGCACCACCATGCCTGGCTTATATTTTTGTTTTATTTTTTTAGTTTAACGTACAAAATAGTAGGTATCATTAGGGCTTTGCTATGTAACTGGCAATAACTTTCACTTGGAGTGCTGCTGAGGTTACAGTGTGGACCACTACATCTAATTTCATGCAGTGCTGGGCATCAAACCCAGTGTCTCATGCATGCTAGACAAGCATTCTGCTGAGCTACATCCCAAGCCCCTCATTACAGTATTTTCATACATATGTTTCATTATCTTTTCTGTTCATTGTTAGGAGTTAACGTATTTTTGTGGTTAATATTTTATTGGTGATCTGCTAGAAAGGCATTAGCACAGTTAAAAGCAAAATACTGAGGTATTTATCTTTTTAATAAAGACTAGTCTCTCTAGGTTACAGAAAACAGTACTTATCTAGGTAGGGTGACCACATGCCCTTGTTAGCTCAGGACAGTGCTTACTTGCCTGCACAATCACAGCCTGTACTTGTGCCAGAAGGATCAATGCCATCAACACTCAGTTGGACATGGTTTATGTGCATGTACTTGAGTTTATATGAGTAATATTTGGTTTTAGAGCTCTTTTTAGTTTTGAACCCTTTATTTTCAGGCTCTGAGTGGTTGTGGATACATATAGCCACTGTCTAATTGCAGTCTGTTACTTTGTAGAGTGTATCCATTGCATTTAACTATCCACTCTAAATGGTGAATACATAGACTCTTTTAATATTGCTGCAATTAAAACCTTTATATAACGCCTCTTGTAAATTTGGTATGGGAATAGCTTTGAGATAGAGCCCAGGAATGAGTAGAATATGCATGTACTTAAAAATGGTTACTCCAGATTTTCTGTTTTTGTCTCTGTGTATAAGAGTAGTGTATAAATGTTGCTGTATCCCCACATTTCTGTGGACATTTAGTTATTTTAACATTATTTAGCCTTTCCTTAACCTCTGGCTTTTTTAGCACTCATTATATCCATCCAAATTTTATTTTGATTTCACTTATAAAATGTCAGTTAAAATCTTTTGCCCTAATACCCCTCTATTTTTTTAATTTTAAATATTTATTTTTTAAAATGTACATCCGGGTTTTGCCTGCATATATATGTGTATGAGGATGCCAGATCCTCTGGAACTGAGTTACGGACAGATATGAACTGCCGTGTTGGCACTGGGAGTTGGACCTGGGTTCTTTGGAAGAGTGACTAACTGCTGTGCCATCTCTCCAGCCCCTATGCTTTTGTTTTTGGACTTTTTTTTTCTTGTTTTCCCAACTATTCCAGATCACTGATTGTGTGTATGTGTGTGTGAGAGAGAGTGTGTGAGAGAGAGCAAGCGAGCATACATGCATGCATGGGTACCTATGCCCATGTGTACACATGAGGTCAGAAGAGGACATTGTGTATCCCTCTGTCTCTCTCCACCTTCTTTCTTTGAGACAGGGTTTCTCACTGAACCTGAACTCAATGTTTTTTGGCTAGGTTGGTGGTAGGCAGGCTCCAGCAATCCTCCTGTGTCTGCCGCCCACCTTCCACCACTGTGCTGGAATTACAGGTATATATGATCATGCCTGACTTTATGTATGTATGTATGTATGTATGTATGTATGCTTATTCGAGATAGGGTTTCTCTGTAGCTTTGGAGCCTATTCTGGAACTAGCTCTTGTAGACCAGACTTGTCCTCGAACTCACAGAGATCTGCCTTTCTCTGCCTCCTGAGTGCTGGGATTAAAGGTGTACCCTGCCACCGCCGGCCTGACTTTTGTTTCTAATGTGGGTGCTAGACATTTGAATTGAGGTACTCATGTTTTTGCAGTGAATAGTCTTACCAATGAACTATTTGTCCAGCCCAGCCCAGTGATTTTTAAAAATTTTTTATTCCATGATATGGGGGTACTATTTATTTTTGACCTTACATATACACATATAGTTTAACTTTCTTATCCTCTCCCCAACCCCCTTTCTGTTTTTCTTTTTCTGACATGGAGTCTGGCGGTCTTGTCTAAATTCCTGGGCTCAATTGATCTTTCCATTTCAGTTCTGAAGTACCTGAGAATACAGATAGATGCTGCATTCTTCAAAGACATTGTCTCACTCTGTAGCCTAGTCTGACTTCACATTAATGCTAGTATTGTCTTATCTTCTGAGTTCTGGGATTTATAGCTGTGAGCCACCAATCCAAGCTATCTTGTCTGTCTGTCTGTCTGACCGTCTATTTATTTATTTTGGTTTTTCCAGAAGGGTTTTTTTTTTTTTTTTTTTTGGTTTTTCGAGACAGGGTTTCTCTGCAGCTTTAGAGCCTGTCCTGGAGCTAGCTCTTGTAGACCAGGCTGGTCTCGAACTCACAGAAATCCGCCTGTCTCTGCCTCCCGAGTGCTGGGATTAAAGGCGTGCCCCACCACCGCCTGTCCCAGAAGGGTTTTTTTGTGTAGTCTTGGCTGTTGGCTGTCCTGGAACTTGCTTTGTAGACCAGGCTGGCATTGAACTCACAGAGATCCACCCACTTCTGCCTCCCAAATGCTGTGATTAAAGGCGTGCGCCACCACCACTCAGCTGCTATCGTTTTTATATTTAAAAAAGAACTTAATTTTTTTTAATTTGAATGAGTGTTTGCTTGTTTGTGTGCCTGGTGCCTGTGAGGGTTGAGGGGGAGGTCATTGAGTACCCTGGAACTGGAGTTACTGATGGTCTGAGCCTTTGTGTGGGGTGCTGGGAAATAATTCTGAATCCTTTGCAAGAGTAACAAGTATTGAGCCATCTCTCCAGTCCCAGCCCTGTTTTAAATTCTGAGGCATGTTAATATTCTAAAACCTAAGTACTTTTTAATTTTTGCAAGTTGACTTGCCATTTTGGGGGTTAATTTTTAGCTAGAGGTTATAGGGTTTCTTAAAAGACGTGCCTAGAGCTTGTTATGCTGGTGTACACATGTCATCCCAGTGCTCCAGGGTAAGGACAGGAGAGTGGCTAGCTTGGGCATATTAGATCCTGCCCTCCCGGTAAGCCCTACTGAAAATTTGTAGATAACTTTTATAGAGAATTAACACCATAATAATTCATCTAAGAAGGAGAATGGACCACCTCTTAGATGACAGTTTCATAGTTTTTTTTTTTCTCTTTTTGTTGTTTTTTTGAGATAAGGTTTCACTGTGTAGCCCTGGTTATCCTGGAACTCTTTTTAGACTAGGCTGGTCATGAACTCAGAGATCTACTTGCTTCTGCTCCTTTATTGCTGGGATTGTGTGTACCACTACCACCAAATTCAGCAACTTACCTTAACCACTGAGCCATCTCCAACCCTAGAGGAAGTCTCACTGTGTTAGTAAAGCTAATCTTGAACCCAGGCCCAAGTGCTCCTCAGGATTTATCCTGAGCTGACTGGCACAAAGATGTGTCCCCAATTAAGATTCCATCTATGGGGCTGGAAAGATGGCCTAATGGATAAGAGTGCTTGCTGCTCTTCTCAGAACCAAGTCTGGTCCCCAACACCTACATTCTGGTGGCTTACAAGCACCTGTAACTTCAGTTCCAGTGGATCTGATCTGATGCTGTCTTCTGGTCTCCTTGGTCATCTGTAAATACCCCCACCTCCATAAACATATATACATATGATTAATAATTAAAAATTTAATTATTTTAATCCCAACATTGGAGAGGCAGAGGCAGGCAGATTTCTGAGTTCGAGGCCAACCTGGTCTACAGAATGAGTTCCAGGACAGCCAGGGCTGTTACACAGAGAAACCTTGTCTATCAAAAACCAAAAACAAACAAATAAAATCTACCTAAAACTTCAACTGTTCCAACAATTTTTTTTAAAATAAATTGAAACTAGTTTTCATGGTACAGGTTAGATCAGTGGTTCTCAACCTTCCAAATACTTCCACCTTTTAGTACAGTTCCACATGTTATGATGACCCCCAACTGTAAAATTATTTTTGTTACTACTTCATAGTTGTAATTGTGCTAATGTTATGAATCATAATGTAAATATTTTGGGGGAATAGAGGTGTGCCAGAGTTGTCGTGGCCCACAGGTTGAGAACCACTGAATTAGAGTCAAACTCACCCCAATTGTCTTGCTTCTGTTGTAGTGATGGGAGCGAACAGGCTGCATTCCCACCCTGCTCCCGACTGCATGGCTAGCTTATGCCCCGAAATAACAACACACAAATTGTATTCATTTAAATACTGCCTGGCCCATTAGTTTCAGCCTCTTATTATCTAATTCTCACATCTTGCTTAACCCATTTCTAATAATCTATGTAGGACCACAAGTGGTGTCTTACCCAGAAAGATTCAGCATGTCTGACCTGGCGGCTGGTTCCATTGCATCTGTCTCAGAGAGGAGAGTCATGACGATAGCCTGAGGCATCAGCCTCACTTCCCTTCTTCCCAGCATTCTGTTCTGTCTACTCCACCCATCGATGTTGTAATCTACCAGGCCAAACAGTTTCTTTATTAATTAACCAATGAAACCATCAGATAGAAGACAAACCTACATCATTCTGTCTTCTGCTGGAATTGTAAGTTTGTGCCATCTCATCTAGCTTATTTTTCCATTAAATTCCCTTTTTATAGCTGGGCGGTGGTGACGCATGCCTTTAATCCCAGCACTCAGGAGGCAGAAGCAGGCGGATCTTTGTGAGTTCGAGGCCAGCCTGGTCTACAAGAGCTAGTTTCAGGATAGGTTCCAAAGCTACAGAGAAACCCTATCTTGAAAAACCAAAAAAAAAATCCCCCTTTTATATCTTTCAAGAATAACTTTTTATTTTTGTATTTTTGACACAGGTCCTACATAGCCTAGACTGGCCTGGAACTTTGGGCAGTCTTGCTGTACGGTTCCCAGTAAGGTCTGTGTTTGTAACATCACAAAGTAATCTAGCAGAAAGTTTAGTGTGATAGCTTTCTCCTGTAATCCTAGCACTTGAGAAGCTGAGGGAAGGGTGACTGGTTTTTTTTTTTTTTTTTTTTTTTTTTTTTGTTTTTTCGAGACAGGGTCTCCCTGTAGTTTCTAGAGCCTGTCCTGGAACTAGCTCTTGTAGACCAGGCTGGCCTCGAACTCAGAGATCCACCTGCCTCTGCCTCCCGAGTGCTGGGATTAAAGGCGTGCGCCACCACCGCCCGGCTATGCCTGGTTATTAAGTTTGAGGCTAACCCAGGCTATAAAGTGAGTTTCAGGGTAGCCTGGGCTACAGAGTGAGTCTCAAAAACAACAGCAACAAAAGAGAAGACCTTCCTTTTCTCTCTCCCTGACTCTTTGAATTTTTTTTAATAATATGAGAAATTTCTTCTGTGTCTCTGAGCCTCCTCTGCCTGCTTTAATTTATGGGCAAGCCTGCTACCACCTTTCTTGGACTGTCCCTTATGTGTAGACTAGAGAGAGGTGTTGAACATAGGGCGAGCTTTACTGGACAAGGACAGATGTAACATCTGAGATCCAGTAGGGACAGAGGGATCTCACTGTGTCCAGTTTAAGTAGAGCTGGGAGTTTGTTGAAGCAGGGGGCTTTGTAGCTGGGAAGAAGTCATCCATGAAGTCCCTGTTTGGTTTGGTAGGGATGTGGCCCAGGACACAAGGTCAAGATAGATTGGGAAAGGTCAAGATTAGTTGATTCTCTCTCTCTCTCTCTCTCTCTCTCTCTCTCTCTCTCTCTCTCTCTCTCTCTCTCTCTGTGTGTGTGTGTGTGTGTGTGTGTGTGTGTGTGTGAGAGAGAGAGAGAGAGAGAGAGAGAGAGAGAGAGAGACCACAAGTAACTCTTTAGTACCTGTCTTCTGGGACTATAGGTGAACCTGGAATAGTGGATGTCCCCCACAGCCCTGTTTTGACATAGTATAGGCTGAGATTGACCTGTTGTGACTCCACTTGGAGCAGTTACTAGAAAGACTGGCTAACAGTCTCTTGGCTACCCCTAAGCACTCTCTAGGGAAATGATGTCAGGGGAGTGACCAACATAGAAATCCTGGGGACACTTGGTCAGGACCAGCAGTTTTCTGGAGCCTACAACTTCACCCAGCTCAAGACCAGGCTGTATTTATTAGCTTCTGCATTCAAGAATGTGTACCCCACAGCTTCTTGGACCTGGATGTTTGCTCTGTCTCCCTCTCCTTTCTTGAGACTGGGTCTTGCTATATAGCCTTGGTCATTCTGGAATTTTGGTAGAGGAGGCTGTCCTTGAACTGAAGGTGATTCTGCTGTCTCCTCTCTCTTGCTGGGATATAGGTATGTGCTATCATGTCTTTCTTCTCTTTTGGGGCAAGTAAAATCACTGGGGTTAGAGTTGTTTGTATTTTAGTTAAAATTTTTATTTATAATTGTGTGTGTATGGGTGCATGGTGTGTGTGTGTGTGTGTGTGTGTGGTGTATGCATAGGACACATCTGCCACAGTGTGCATATGGAGTTCAGAAGACAACTTTGTGTAGTCCATTCTCCTTTCATCTCCATTTGGATCCTGGGGATTAAATTCAGGTTGCCAGGCTTAGGAAGCAAGTAGCTTTTCATGCTGAGAGATGCCTTACTAGGTCTGTATTTTAATTTTTATAGACTTGCCCTACAAAGAGACTAAGTAAAATTGTCCCTACTGTGCAATAGTCTTAGCATGTAAGTTTTTACATGTACATTGGATTTTAGGAACTAGGTTTTAACTTGAAAGGTAGGAGCTAGCACATCACTTATAATCTTTAGTATATCATACATGAATAGGTCCTTAATAAATGGTGTGGGAGGAATGAATCAGTGAAGATAAAGAGCTACCAGTATCTGTATTTGAGATCATGTCCACTGTCCCTTATTCTTTTAACAATACAGTTTCAGATTCACAGTGGTGGTGCTGCAGTGTGGGGTTGAGGCTAACATCTAAGTCTGGTCTTTTTCTCCATGGTATACGTGTAGCATCTGTTCCCACTGCCCACTGTTCTTTAATTTCATCCTCAGAGCCTTGGGTCATGATATTCCTGAGCTATAATCTCAGGCCTCTTTGTCATTTTCAGGTAATGTAAAATTTTCAGGTTAAAAACAAAAATTTTCATCCAGAAAATTTTGTTTGAAAGAGGCATATTTAAGTATTGTAGACTGTTTTTATTTTTCTGTAACTCCTAGCCAGCTTTTACTCACATGCCTTTTTTGTGCTTACATATATTTTATAATGATAGTTTAGAAACAGTATAGTAAGTGTTGCTTTCGGGATCTTTGAGGAATATTCAGGACATTTTGTATGCTTGTAGTTTCAGGACTTGGTAGTCAACACTGGCCTCAAGTAAATAAAGAGCAGTCCAAGTTTTGTTTTCTGCAGTCATGGTAACTGCTACCTCTGTGCATTCTTTTTACAAATAAAAGAAAGAAAAGATCAGCTGCTTTGAGCTTTCTAATGAGGCCTGGAATACTTCTAGCCTAGGCGTCCCCCCAAGGTGGTTTTATTAAGGAAATTGAAAAGACTGTTCATACCTACAGACTTTATGATCTAACTGTAGGACCTTTGTCTCTATTAATAGTTATTATTTCTGGATTTGCATTTTTTCTAAGAATTTTGTGCTTATTATTATAGTATTTATAACATTATTGTGACTCTTTATTAGCCTGATGAATTGTGTTGCTTTCAAGCAAGTCTTTTTCACTCCTTCTCTTAATATCTTCTTTACATAGTAGGTTTTCAATAAATGTTTGTTATTGATTTTATTTTCTTAGCCTCAAATTTTTCCTACTCATGTATTTTAATTACTCTGACAGATTGCTAAATGGTGTGTGTAGATTGCATAATCTCTCTGAAACATCTTTGTCATGAAGCTAGTAACACCTACCCTCAAAGGGTTAGGTTATAATTAGTAAAATGCTTTGAAGATGAAAAAGCTAAGGTTGAATATTATGATCAACCTATTAAAAGTAAATTGTTAGTATCAGTTTTGTAGATAAAAAGCTTTCCCAAACCTTGAAGTTAATTAAATGGTGTTAGAGTAATTATTTTGTACCTATTTACATCTGATTATTTATATTACCGAAATCCTTAGATTCTTTTGCAAGGAGGGAGTCTTTTGTAATATTTTTTATGTTGCGGTCTGGTGTTTGTTATGTCCATGTTGAAACCCTCTCACAGTAAAAAGTGAATACACAGGTATATGAATATATCAGTTTGGATGATGTGCCTCAGATGATACTTGGACTGTGTTATTTACCTGAGGGCCTTAAACTTCTACATACTAAGCATCATTTAGAGACTCTTGTTAGGCTCACTCCACCTCCAGAGATTCTAGTTCAGCAGGTTATATTATATGATGACTAATACAGGTAAGTTCTTATGCAGGTGGTATTTGAACAGCAGTTTGAGAAGTTTGATACTTTTTTTTTTCTTTTCTGTGTAGCTGGGATTAAAGCCATGTTCTACCAAGCCTGGTCCAAAACTAGTATTCCTTGCTTCTTCTTTTTAAGTGTAAATGATCTTTTCTTTCTTTTTTATTTTTATTTATTCTCTCATATAGGACATACCTTCTACAGCTTCCCCTTCCCCCTGCTTTTGCCTCCAAAGTGCTGGCATTAAAGCCATGTGCCACCACACTGAGCCCAAAACTTCTTAATGTTAAAACTAAAAGGGTCACTAGGATACGAGAATGGTCAATAGCAAATATAAAAACTCACTTATTGATTTAGAAAAGTATATGGGCAGATTACTTAAAAATTACTAGACCTTAGAAAATTTCCTTTTTTTTTTTTTTTTTTTTGGTATGTTCAGTTTCTTATTATACAGTGCTTGTTTGGGACCACTTTAGTACTAGCAGATAAAGACCTTTGTCAGATAAACTTGTGAAATAATGACATATAAATATACACATTAGGAAGACATAATAACTTAGGTTAGATTTTTTTCAGGAAGATTTAGTGGGAAAAAAAGGATTTTAAACTGGGTGGTGGTGATGCACACCTTTAATCCCAGCACTCAGGAAGCAGAGGTAGGCGGATCTCTGTGAGTTCAAGCCTGCCCTCCCTCCCTCCTTCCCTCCCTCCCTTTCTTTTTTCCTTCCTTTCTTACTTTTTTAAAAGATCTTTCTTTCATTTTGAGTTTGCTTTTGAGGCAACATTTTGCCATATAGCCCTGGCTGGCCTGACACTCATTTTGTAGACCAGGTTGGCCTCAAACTCACAGAGATCTGTCTTCACTATCATTACTGGCTCCTAAGTCTTTTTCTTTTTTCTTTCTTTTGATAATTTGTTAACCAGATAATCTTGGACTAGTTAGTTAATTTATCTCTGAACCTTAGTCTTTACTCTGCTGAGGGATGGGGCTAGAGAAAGCAAGAGCCTAGGGAACCGCACAATTTAAAAATAACATTCTCTTTTGAGACAATGTCTCACATTGCAGCCCAGACTAGCTTTGAATTTGTGATTTTCCTGCTGCTGGGATTTAAGGCATGTGTTACCATGCCTGGTTCCTCTGAGTTTGTAATTACTTTTCTCTTTGTGTTGTCTGCATTAGTACTTGTGTCCTTAGAAAACAGTTCACAAACAATAGATGGAGACCACTACAGAAAACCACAACCAATTGAAATGTACAGTTGTGGAACCCAGTCCCAATGGATACTTCTAGAAAATACTCTTCCAGAAAATACTCCTGCACCCAAGGCTCAGGGAACATTGTAGAATAGAGGCTACAGGTTGTTGCTGTGAAATTGTGTCTTCTAGTGTCAGAAGTTATACCCGTAAGGTCTCACCAGATGACTGCCCAAACATGAACTGAATAAGGATGACACCACTGGATATACAAAACTGGGCTGGGAAAAACCAAAGAAGCCTCAAGCCTTCACAAGGAACTATACACAATGGAGGAAAGTGGGAAGCCGGAGGGGCGGTCTTCTCTAGGGAAGAGCATACCAATTGGTTGTCCAATGTCAAATATCAGCCCTGAAAACAATACAAGTAACATTATAGGGACTGAGTAGATCAGTAGTATTTAGGACTATATTATATTTGTATATACATATACATTATGTATTCAATAACGACTAATGAAAAAAGAGGCCATGAATGTTAAGGAAAGCAGGGAGGGGTATATGGGATGGTTTGGAGGGAGAAAAGGGTGAGAAGAAATGTTGAAAAAGAACTTAACATTTCTTTTTAAAAGAAAAAGTTCGAAGCATCCAGGCAGGTGGCACATACAGTGAATCCAGCCCTGGATGGCAATGGCAGACAGATCTCTGTGATTTTGAAGCTGGCTTGGTTCTAGGGAATTTTTTCTATTAAATGGTTGTCTTTAGGATGTATATGGGCACCTTTAATCATGTATTTTCTAGTAACTTTCTCCTCCTCCTCCTCCTCCTCCTCTTCTTCCTTCTCTTCTTCCTCTTCCCCCTCCTCCTCCTTCTCCTCTTCTTTTTTTTTGTAATTCATGGATACTAAGCACTACCACTGAACTGTATTCTTAGCTCCTAGTAACTATATTTTCTCTAGTATAATACAGATATCTTGCTTTGGAAAAACATAAAGATGTATATTTATGAACTGGATAATTTTTGTGCATTTTAAAAATGTATAGCATAAAAGGAAATGATTATATTTTCTAAGGGATTGTAATTTCCTTGTTACAGAGTCTTCCTGTTTCCCAGGCTGCCCTTGACCCTTTAAGCAGCTCCCTACCTCAGTCTCCTGTGCCTGAATAAAAATATTCTTAAATATTTTTATATTAGGCATATTGCTGCCTGTTATATGCTTTTGAAATACTTATCTCGAATGACATGATATCTTTTCCATGTTTTGTGGTACTGCAGATCAAACCCAGGGCCATTTTTGTTGTTTAGACTGGATCTCACTTAGCAGAGGAGGCTAACCTTGAACTCCTCCTGGCTCCACCTTCCAAATGCTGGGAGTGAAGGTGTGTGTCTAGCTGCTGTTGCTCTCCCTGCTTTTCTGCAAAACAAAACAAAACAAAACAAAACATATATGTTATATGTGAATACACACATATATATGTGGGGGGGGGCGGCTTGGACTGAACTCTTGAAATCCTTCTGTTTGAGTTTCCTAGGTTTTGGGATTACAAGTAATGAGGCACCATGCCTGGTTAAATAAATGTATTGATAATAATGGAAGCCAGGTTTAGAAATGTAGAAGAGTAAAAGACAGGGCAGGATTAAGATGTGGGATAGGAATTAGGAGTGTTGGGATAAGGCCATGTCTTTTTATTTATATTCTGTTTTAAAAATAGATATGTATATATTTGTGATTGATGTTTGTGGTTCTTTTTTCTGAGAGGGCTCACTAGCAGTGAAACTCCAATAACAGCAAGTGCACTTATTACCTAGTTCTTGGTTTCTAAATACCATCTTTTACCAAAAGGAACCAGGGTTCCTTACAGAAATGACTATTTATAGAACCAGGAAGGGAGGGTAAAAAATCCTGATAATTCTATAAAAAAGTATTCATAATGATGGGGTGTGTCAAAAGATACAGGAATCACTTTTTAAGGGTTCCCATTAGCCAAATGTTACATAATTTGAGCAACAAAATAAGAGTAAAGTGTTATGATTTGCAGTATCGAGAATCTATGAGTCTACACTTGATAGGAATGAGTAAATTAGTGGGAAAGGAGGACATTTTCTCTTAAGGCAGACTGCCAACTAAAAATGTAGAAAGAGTGACAAGGGTAGGCAGGAGTCACTGTTAGACCAGGTGGTAATGGCACACACCTTTAATCCCAGCACTCAGGAGCAGAGGCAGGCAGATCTCTGTGTTTGAGGCCAGTCTGGTCTACAGAGAGAGCTCCAGGACAGCCAAGGCTGTACAGAGAAACCCTGTCTAAATAATAATAATAATAATAATAATAATAATAATAATAATAATAATAATAAACCACTGTATAATGAGGTTTTGGAGTATGTTTGCTTCAGATTCAGGATATTGGTAAGTTTTCAGACTATTATGTAGTAAAAGAGATAGGGAAAATGTCAGACACCAGCTTTCCCTGGTGATTATGGTCAAGTGATTGGGGAAGGAGAATGTAGTGTGTACAGCATAGTGTCCATAAAATTCCTTCTAAAATGTGTGGCCTCACTCATATTGATTATGAGAATAACCTAGACCCGGACTGGAGGGTTGGCTTAGCAAATGAAAGGTGTTATCTGCCCTTTCCTTTTCTTCTCCATCTCCATACCCTTCCCCTTTATTTCTTGTGGTTTTTGGAGATAGGGTCTCACTGTCGTTTAGTTCTAGAACTTAACTGTGTAGTTCTGGCTGTTTTCACATTTGAGTTAATCCTTTTGCTTAGCCTTGGAGGTAGTATTATAGGTGTGGTTTTTGAAGACAGGGTTTCTCTGTGTAGTCCTGGCTGTCCTGGAATTCATCTGTAGACCAGGCTGGCCTCATCAGAGAGATGAGCCTGCCTCTGCCTCACATTGGAATTAAAGGTGTGCACTACCATGCCCTGTTAAACTCTGTATTCTTTTTTTAAAGATTTTATTTATTTATTATGTATACAATGTTCTGTCTGCATCACAGAAGAGGGCTTCAGATCTCATAATAGATGGTTGTGAGCCATCATGTGATTATTGGGAATTGAACTCAGGACCTCCAGCCCATACTCTGTATTCTTTTAGTCAAGGTTGTTAAAGAGAATTAAAGACATGCTTTGCCACAAAGTGAAAGAAGAGGAGATCTGATGTGCAGTGTGCTCCTGGATAGGATCTTGAACTTGAAAGAGGTGTTGTGGAGGAACTTGGTATAATTTGAATGGATTGGCTCTGTGTTATGATTTCCTAAAAGGGAAGGTTCCATAATAGTAAAGTGTCCTTGCTTTAGGATTTTTGTTCTGGAGTATGTAGGCCTGTCTGAGGGATGTCACAGAAATAATTACACACTCCAAGCAGTCATAAGCTTTTTCTTTTTAATTTTTGAGACATTGTTACCAGTCTGGTTAAAATTCTCTCCATATAAATTAAAACAAAAAACATTCTCCAAGAATATTAACCTTGGTAGGAATAATAAATACATTTTTATTGCTGCCTTTCAGAAAACTGAAGTTGATGGTAGCTTAAGTGATAGCCACGTATCCCCTCCAGCCAAACGCACTTTGAAACAGCCGGATTCTGTTTGCAAAGACAAATCAAAATCACGAAGTACTGGTCAGCGAGAGGAATGGAATATACCAACTGGTCAGGCCAGGTGAGAAGGGAGAATTCCTTCCTTCCTTCCTTCCTTCCTTCCTTCCTTCCTTCCTTCCTTCCTTCCTTCCTTCCTATTTGTTGTGATTCAGAGCTGATATTGGTGTTAATTTTCTTTAAACTGGAAGTTTCTTTTAAATACTCATATTTATAATTGATATCAAACTTTTAATTTTTTTAGTATTCATTTATTATGCATACAATGTTCTGTCTGCATGTTAAGCCTGCGGGCCAGAAGAGGGCACCGGATCTCATTACAGATGGTTGTGAGCTACCATGTGGTTGCTGGGAATTGAACTCAGGACCTCTGAAAGAGCAGTCAGTGTTCTTAATCTCTTAGCCATCTCTCCAGCTCCCAGATATTAGACTTATTTTAAACTTTCTGTAATTTCATTTTTCCAAATATCTAAAATGTATTTATTTTATAGAGACATGTATAGCAGGTACCAGAAACTATTATTATGAAAAGAATTGGGATTTTGATGGGTCTTGAATGTACATGTATATTTATAATTATTAGTTTCTTTTTAGTCCTATTTTAAACATTTAATTTGTTTAATTTATGCATATATGTATGTGCACAAGTGCACTATAGTGGGCATGTGGAGCTTAAAGGGCAACTTGCAGGAATCTGTTCTCTTCATCCATCATGTAGATCTTGGGGATCAAACTTAGGTTATTAGGTTGATGGGAAAGATTTTTATGCATGAAGCCATTTCACTGGCTTGCTTACTTATTTATTTACTTCTTTATGACAGAGTTTCTCTGTGTAAAAGTCCTAGCTGTCCTGGAACTCACTCTGTAGACCAGGCTAGTCTTGAACTCACAAAGATCTTGATAAAGCAGGCACCACCACCACCTGTTATTATTTTGGTTACAGAGTCTCATATAGCCTAGGCTAGCCTAGAACTCGTTATGTCTTGAGACTGCGCTTGAACTCTGGATCTTCCTGCTTCTTGTAACGCTCAGAAGCTGGTCCCCAAAGTGCACTACTATGCCCAGCCCTTCTCTATAAAAAGAAGTGATGCAGTGATTATCACTGTCAGGATTACTGTTGGGTTGCTTGAAAAGTTTGTTTTTCTTTTGCTTCCACCTCCTGCTGATGTTGTGGTTCTTGGGTTTTGGATGGGGGTGAGTGTTATGCAATACTAAGAATTGAACACATCCCCAGCCCTTTTTCTTAAAAGCAGGTTTTTTGTTAACAACAAAATAAGATCAGAGTAAGTCCTGTCTCCTTTAGAGGAGAACTGAACCTCACTGTTTTTTTTCTCCCAGTGATGTTTGTTGTTCAGCAAAGTTTTACCCTTTTTTGGGGGGGGTGATTTTAGAATTGCCTCTTTTGGTTGTGAATAATTTATAATGATGTAAAATTTTAATCATTTGTAGTTACATCCATCCAAAATTTATTTGGCATCAAGACCTGTTAATAAACCGATAATTTGCAAATAAACTGAGTTAGTGTTATGTTGGGGCCAAAGCCAAAGTATACTTATGAGGTAATCAAAGTGATTCTTTTGCGGCTCTAAGTTGAGTTTGAGAATGATTTTGAAGCATTCCAGAAAAGCATTGTGCAACAGCAACATGTTAGAATACTTGTACTACATCCGTGGCTTTATATGCACATCCATATGCCTGGAGTATCATGTATATGGGGTACAAAGGTGCCAAACAAGAAATTTTATTCTTTATTAAGACAGACTTTTTGTTTGTTTTCCAGAGAGAAGAGGGAATAGGTCTTTGTGTATGTGCGTGTGGTTGTGCTTTAAAAATAGATTAAATATGCATCATAGTTTGAAAAAAAATTAAATGTTTTTGATATCTAAGTATGTTTTTCCTCTCTTACAGTTTGTTTGAATATATTTGTCATAGCTAGGAATTTATTTTCTCAATGAAGACTATAGTTGTCTGTTGCCATGACTCCTTATGGTCTTGGTTAAATTTATGCTGCTTAGCCTTAATCTTTTAATAGGATTTGAATTGGTACAGTTGACCACAAAGTTAATTCAGTTTATAATTTGGTATTGAAGTTTTTCTTGAAATAATGAAATGTCTCTTAGCTAGTATATTTTATTAATTGATGTTACCAAAGCAAAAAATCTTGTTTTGTGAAATATAATAAATTAGCAATTTTAAGATGAATAATTACAGCATTATTCATTTCTTGCTTATCTAAACAAATATATTTGTATATTAAGTATGTTTGTATTGCAGGTTAACTTCTCAGCCTGGTGCTACATTACCAAACGGACATAGTAGCTTGTGTGAGTATCCTGCTAGGAGATTGGTTAATAATGAAATTCTTTCAGTAGTGTTAGGTTAAGCATGAAAGTGGACAAAAGTGTAGCTATTTACTTTTGTTTTGATTAGTTTTTTTGGTAATGGGGATTGAACTGAGGTCATGGCTTAATAATATATTTAGTTTGTAGCTGGAAATGATTGGATTTCATTCATAGCAAAAAATTAAATTTGAGAATTTTGATTGTTTAATATTAAAGCCAATTAAGAGGTTATGTTCAGTTTTTGTAGTCTTTTAATTTTTTAATTTTTTTTTATTTTCTATTTTTCTGTACTGTGCACTTTGAAATGAAAATATCTTTCTTGCAGCCCTTAGAAGCCATCCCCATCGAGGGGAAAAGAAAGGAGATGGCGACCTTTCATGTATAAATGGTGACATGGAAGTCAGAAAAAGTTGTCGGTCCAGGAAAAACAGATTTGAAAGTGTGAATCAGAGTTTATTATTTGATCAACTAGTAAATAGGTACGAGTGTTTATATGTTAAACAATTTCACTTATTTAATTTTTAAGCTACTTTTTGTGTATATGTGTATGTGTGCACATTTATTTGAATGTGTGTGGGGAAGTGTGTGTGTCAGTGGAGATCAGAGATTGACATAGAGTGTTTTCCTCTACACAGTAATTTTTGAGATAGGGTCTCTAACTGAACCTGGAGCAAACCGAATGGCTAGATGGGCTGGTTGTTGGCTCCAGGTAATCTCCCTTTGTTCACCTCCCTGTTCACACATGTCCCCGTCCCCTGCCTGTTTTTTAATATGGGTACCATTCTCATTTACATGAACTCAAGTCTACATGTTGTTTAGCATATTGAGCCATCTCCCTAGATCCTGTTTTTTTTTGGGGGGGGGTGGGAATGAGGTGTGATGGGGCACAAGGTCTTTCCATGTAGTGATGCATTTACCTCAACTTTCTGTTTGCTGAATTCACAGCCATGTGCCACCATATCTTTTAAAACCACTTCCATTAACTAGTTTTGTCTGACTATTGGATTTAATATAATTTTATGAATTTTTTTGAGACAGGGTTTCTCTGTGTAGAGCCAGTGCTGGTATTAAAGGGGTATGCCATCACCACTTGGCTGTGATAAAATTTTATCTATTACTCTTTGGTTAATGAAAAGTAGTTATATTTGATTGCAACTGTTACAGTTCTTTAATAATTACTTATTTAAATATTATCATTATTTTTGTTTTTCTTTCTTTTTTTTTTTTTTGAGACAGGTTTCCCTGTGTAGCCCTGGCTGTCCTGGAAACTCACTCTGTAGACCAGGCTGTCCTTGAAGTCAGAGATCTGCCTGCCTCTGCCTCCTGAGTGCTGGGATTAAAGATGTGTGCTACCATGCTGGGCTTTCAAGCAATATTAAGTTCTTTGATATGTAGTAAATGATAACTTTTCTTTGCTAAGATAATAAATTGGTGTTGAGCCTGCATCTATGTGAATGAGGCACCATGCCTCGCTAATCAAACCCATGAAAGAAACTATTTTCATTAGACATTGTGTACTGCTTTAGTCCCTTTTCTGCTACTATAACAGAATGTCATATTTCTAGATGAAGACAAGAAATTTAATTTATAATTGAATATTATTTCATTATGTATACAATTATGTATATATTGAATATTATTTCATTATTATCCGGTCCTCAGTTGTTGAAGGGCACATAGGTTGTTTACATTTCCTTGCTGTTGTGAATAGAGCAGCAATAAACATGGCTGAGCAAGTGTGTGTGGAGTAGGTTGCCAGGGCCTTTGGGCATATGCCAAGGAGTGTATAGTTGGGTCATATGATAGGTTTATTTTTAGCTTTTTTGATAATTCTCCACAGTGATATTTTGAATTGCTATACCACTTTGCAATCCCACCAGTAATGAGAGAGAGTTCTCTTTTTTTCATACCCCTTCAGCATTTGTTACTGGTTATTTTGTTGGTCTTTACCATTCTGACTGGGGTAAGGTGAAATCACAAAGTTGTTTTGATTTTTTTATTTTCCTAGTTGCTAAGAACAATGAACTTTTTTTTTGAGACAGAAGCTCTCTGTGTAGCCTATCCTAGTACTTGCTATGTATCTGTCTGTCTATCTTATCTATCGATATCTATCTTATCTACCTACCTACTTACCTACCTACCTTCTAATTACCATTTATTATGTTATGTGTACTAGTGTCTTGTCTGAATGTAAATGCTGTATGTATGTCCAGTGCCTCTGGAGGCCAGAGTAGCGTGCTGGATCTCCTAGGACTAGAGTTAAGGCTAATTGTATGCCACCATGTGGGTGGTAGAAATCAAATCTGGGTCTTCCTGGAAAATTAACTAGTGTTCTTAAATACTGAGCCATCTCTTGAGCTTCCCTTATCACCTTTTAATGTCCTGTCCCTTCTTGCATTGGAGATTAAGTTCTCAGTACTAGAACACTGAAATATAATCAAGAAATATAAAATTTTCCTTGGCTTTACAGTATCTTACAATGAACTAGAGAGAGGGCTTAATGCCAAATTTGGGTCTAAGTTAGTGCCATAGAGCAAGATCTAGTCACATGTTAAATGTTATAGAAGTGTTTGTTAGAAGCATAAAACAGCCAGATGTAGTGTTGCAGGAGGCTTAGTCAAGAAGATCTCAAAGCATGGCACATGCCTTTAATCCTAGGACTCTGGAGGCAGAGACAGGTGGATGGATTTCTGAGTTGAAGGTCAGCCTGGTCTACAAAGTATGTACCAGGACAGCAAAGACTGATACAGAGAAACCCTGTCTTGAAAAACAAAAACCACCACCACCACCACCAAAATCCCAGGAAGATCTCAAGATCAAGGCTAGTTTGGACTACATAGCACGGTCTAGGCAACTCTGGGCTATGTTGTGAAACCTGCCTAAGAAAACTTAATAAAGCAAAAAAAAAAAAAAAAAGCTAAATAAAAGTTTCTAAGATATTATTCTGGATTTTTTTTTTTAAGATATCAATGCTTTGCTTAAATTTAAAAATATCTGTTCAGTGGACTTTGGTGGCTCACTCCTTTAATCCCAGCACTCGGGAGGCAGAAGCAGGGAGATCTTTGTGATTTTGAGTTCAGCCTGGTCTACAAAGCAAGGCTCTAAAAAGGTACAGAGAAAGCCTGCCTTGAAAAACCAAAACCATTAAATAAAAATATCTGTTCCTCCATCTTGACTATTCCTTTCCCTCAAGTTCTCCCCTCCTCCCCATGCTCCTAATTTCCTCAGGAGACCTTGTCTATTTCCCTTTCCCAGGTGGATCTATATATGCTTCTCTTAGGGTTCAAGGATCCTTGTTGCTTTGCTTCTCTGGGGTCATGGACTATAGGCTCATTATCCTTTGCTTTACAGCTAGTATCCACTTATGAGTGAATATGTACCATGCTCATCTTTCTGAGTCTAGGTTACCTCACTCAAGATTTTTTTTAATTTTTATTTTTTGGTTTTTTGAGACAGGGTGTCTCTGCAGCTTTAGAGCCTGTTCTGGAGCTAGCTCTTGTAGACCAGGCTGGTTTCGAACTCACAGAGATCTGCCTGCCTCTGCCTCCCGAGTGCTGGGATTAAAGGCGTACGCCACCACTGCCCGGCTCAGGATTTTATTTGTTCTGTCTATTTGCATGCAAATTTCAAGATGTTATTATTATTATTTTTTTTTTTTTTTGGTTTTTTCAAGACAGGGTTTCTCTGTAGCTTTGGAGCCTGTCCTGGAACTAGCTCTTGTAGACCAGGCTGGTCTCGAACTCACAGAGATCCGCCTGCCTCTGCCTCCCGAGTGCTGGGATTAAAGGCGTGCGCCACCACCGCCCGGCCAAGATGTTATTATTTTTTACTGCTGAGTAATACTCTAAATGTACCACATTTTCTTATCCATTTTTTGGATGAGGGGCATCTATCTAGGTTGTTTCCAGGTTCTGACTATTATAAATAATGCTACATAGAGAAAGTGGAGAAATCTCACACTAGCTACTTAACAGCATACCTGAAAATTAGAACAAAAAAGAAACAGAATCATCTAGGAGTAGATGACAGGAAATAATCAAATTGAGAACTGAAATCAATACAATAGAAACAAAGAAAACAATATAAGTAATCAGTGAAACAAAGAGCTGATTCTTTGAGAAAATCAAAAGATAGACAAACCCTTATCTAAACTAATCAAAAGGCAGGGAGAGAATTAACAAAATTATAAAATTAACAAAATTATAAATGAAAAGGGGGGACATAACAACAGACAAAGAGGAAATCCAGGGGAATCATTAGGTTATGCTACAAGAATCTGTACAGCATGAAATTGGAAAATTAAAAGAAACAGAATTTTCTGGATAAGTACCACATATCAAAATTAAATCATATCCTTGTTTCTGTTTTTTTTTGTTGTTGTTAACAACATTATATTAAAAGATTCATTTCCCCCCCTTAGTATTAAACTTAAATTAAACTTTCATTTATAAGTCTCAAAATAAATATCTTTGTTTATTAAAACTTCAAAAGCCTTAATATTTTTTAATTTATAAAATAATTATTTAATTAATAAAATTAATTAATTTAATTTAAAAGGCAGAGTCAAATGGATGACTAAATTCAAGACCAGTCTTATCTAAATAGTGTGTTTCAGGCCAAGCAGGTCTACACAGTGAGACTTGTTGGAAAAAAGGAAGAAAGGAAGGAGCTGGAGAGATTGCTCAGTGGTTAATCTGAATCTATTTGTTGTTTACTATAATATTATGGTGGTGTTTTCTTTCTTTCTTTTTCATTTTATGAGCTTTAGTATGAGGTATCAGATCCCCTGGAACTGCAGTCACAGACAGTTGTGGTGCTGGGAACTTAACCCAGGACCTCTGAAAGAGAAGCCAGTGCTCTTAACCTTAATAAATTAAGGCTTTTGAAGTTTTAATAAACAAAGATATTTATTTTGAGACTTATAAATGAAAGTTTAATTTAAGAGTTTAATAAATATATAAAAGTTTAAGATATTTTTTCACTTTTTTAAAAAAATAAAAAGTATTTTTTAGAGTTTTGTTATTTATTTATTATGTATACAGTATTCTGCCTGCACACTAGAAAAGAGCACCAGATCTTATAGACGGTTGTGAGCTACAGTGTGGCTGCTGAGAATTGAACTCAGGACCTCTGGATGAATATCCAGTGCTCTTAACCGCTGAGCCGTCTTTCTAGTCTTAAAAGTTTTTTATTTTTATGTGTATTGTGTTTGTATGTATATATACAATACCAGTCAAGATCAGAAGAGGGCTTTGGATCACTTGGGGCTAGAGTTACACGTTTGTGAGCTACCAGATGTGGGGGTTGAAAGTTGTCTTCTAATAGAACACTTCCACCTTTAATACAACATCTCACTCTTTAGTCCTAGCTGACCTTGAACTGTGTGAATCAGGCTGGTCTTGAACTCACAGAGATCCATCTAACTCTACTTCCTGTGTGCTGTGTTAAAGGTGTGCACCACGTCATCTGACCATCTTGTTTATAAATTAGGAATTGTGTTTTGATGAATTCTGGTTATGAAATTATTCAATTGAGATATTATACATAGTTACATATCAAGAGATAATTTAGTACTGGTTTATTGAGCCCTTTAAAGTGTCTGATATGATATATGTGCCCACTATTGTCTAAACTCTCTATTATATTATTATAGTACTGCTGAAGCTGTATTACAAGAAATGGATAATATTAATATCCGGCGAAATCGTCGATCAGGAGAAGTAGAAAGGCTTCGAATGTGGACAGACACAGAATTTGTGAGTACATTAGTATATATAACCTTTGCAAGTATTTTCTTTCCTCTTGTAGTTGTCTTTTTAGTTTTTATTTACGCATATGTGTAGGTCTGCATGAGTGGGTCCTCTGGTGCTGGGGTCACCATTGTGAATCCCCTGAAGTGAATGCTGAGAAGCCGACTTGTGCTCTCTGGAGGAAGAGTAACAGTTCTTAGCTGCTAAGCCATCTCTACAGCCCCCAAAGTAGTTTTCTTTATACTTGCAAAGAATTAGGAACCCAACTGTAGGCCTCCATTCCCCTCTTCTCCCATATCCTCCCTTTTTCTTCTCTTTTCCTTTCCCCTCCTCTCCCCTCTCCACCTCTTTTCTCCTCTCCTGGTGTGTTAGCAAAGATGACCTTGAACTTCTGATCTCTTCATGTGCTGTCATGCCTGGTTTATGGAGTGCTGAAGATGGAACTCAGGGCATTGTGCATGTGTGTGCATGTGAGGGGTCAGACCTCTCAGGCTTATTGGGGATTTTACTGCTTTTTCTCTGCTGGCTCTTGCTGCTCCTGCTGCTGCCTCTTCAAACCCCTCACCCCAACTTCCTTTTCTTATGCCCCATTTTCTTCTCTGTTTATTTTTTTCCTTCTCCCATTTATAAAAAAAATAGAGAAAAAGAAAAAGCCCCATGCATGGGGTTGAATCTGAGGCCATGTATATATTTAACAACTCTATGAACTAAGTCATATCCTGACTCGTATTGTTTCTCCTTCTTCTTTATACTTTCTTTATACTTTATATTCTCTTTATACTTGTTGAATTTAGGAAGCTTTTTTTCATGAATTTGTGACTCACAAGTAGATGCTCAGTAAATTGTATTGAACAGTCATGATTAATTTATTGAGTGCTATTTATAACAGAATAAATGCTAGGTTAATATTTGACAAATTTCTTTATTTTAAAGGAAAATATGGATATGTATTCAAGAGTAAAAAGGCGAAGAAAATCACTGAGAAGAAATAGTTATGGGATACAGAATCATCATGAAGTTTCTACTGAGGGCGAGGAAGAAGGTCTGTAAAGCACCTTGATGGAAAAACTAGGAACTGTGGGGAGGGAAGACTAGATTGTTATTTTTGTCTTTAGGTGTATATTGTATGATTTGAGGTAATTTGAACTCATCTGGCATCTATATTTTCATTTTCTTCAGTTGGCAAAATGAAGTGGCTATTGGTAGTCCTCAAGTTTTCTAGTGTGCAAAGGCTTTGGCTGTAGGCTAGTCTGCCCAGTAGATTTGCCCTTTTGTTTTGCTGAAGGTACCCTCTAACTAAAATATTCTATTGTCCATTCCCTCAAGTCTTTGCTTATTTGGATTTCAAATTTTGTTATAGACTGAGGTGTAAATAGAGAAAAATGGAAGTGCTAATAGTAGTGGAAGACTCTTTAGTGTTTTTGCCTTCCACCTGTCTAGGTTTGAACTTAAGAACACAGTGGACTTGTAGGGTTAGAACTAGGAACATGCAGAAAGCACATTGGCTTTGTCTGTTTATAAAGTGGTGACCAGTACACCCATACAGTTAGCATTGATCTCATAAAATGGATTTCAGGAGATTTGGTGTATTGGAAATATAGATTAGCAGACTTTCCAAGGTAATCTTATTAGCTCCCACTCTTTGTATATCTTAGGCAAAGAAGACTACACTTATTTTTCAAATTCTATACTTAATATATTAGCCAGATTCAGCCCCCTCTAAGACAGGTTTTTCTATGTAACAGCCCTGACTGTTCTGGAACTCACTTTATAGACCATGCTGGCCTCAAACTCACAGAGATCCGCCTGACTCTGCCTCTGATTGCTTGGTTTAAAGGTGTGCACAACCATACCTGGCTACATTAGCCAGTCTTTAAGAGCATATATAACCATATGTATGATTTTATTTTATTTTTTCTCCTTTTTTGAGACAGGGTTTCTCTGTGTGGCCCTGGCTGTCCTGGAACTCACTCTGAAGACCAGGCTGGCCTCGAACTCAGAGATCTGCCTGTCTCTGCCTCCCAAGTGCTAGGAGGTGTGCACCACCACCAGCTGGTTTAAGAGCTCACATTTCTAATGAAGGTACATAATGAATAAATGTTTTAGTTAGAACCTCTATATTGCATCCCTTGTAGACAATTAGTTTAGGTGAGACAGATTTATAATGTGATATTTGCCTTTATATATGTTAGCTGACTGAGTAGAGTCTCTAAATATGTCATCTGTATAATTTTTGCTCATAGTACAAAAGTTTTTTACTTATTCAGGCACAGGTATAGGTATTTTGTAGCATTATTTAGGTCAATGCCTTTTGGTTCCTACCTGTGTTTTCCTACTAAAATGTGATCAGTTATGCTTAGTTATTATTCATAGGGCTCAACAAACTATTATACTAAAACCAAAAATGGCTCATTTCTTCAGCATTTACCTTAAGTAAGAATAGTTCTTTGAATTAAGTGTAATTTGAGCACTTAGCAGACTTTCTTAGCAGAGTTTGAGGTAGGTCTTGGTACATGAGAACCTGTCTTAAAAATTTTTTTGGAACATTTATTAAAGTTTTCTGTAGTTTGAAAATTCCTAAAACTTTCATTTATTTATTTATTTATTTATTTATTGAGACAGTTTCTCATAGATAGGTTGGCCTTACTTACATGTTGCAGAGGATGGATTTGAATTTCCGACCCTCTTGCCATCACTCACTAGTGATGGAATTATAGGAGTATGCCACTGTGACCTTATTCATTTATTTTAACTTATTTTTTATTTAGTTATGCATGGTGGCATACATCTTCAATTCCAGCATTCAGAAGGCAGAGGCATGAGGATCTCTGTGAGTTCAAGCCTGGTTTAGTCTACATAGTTTGATGCCATCTCAAATGATCACTGTGGCTTGCTATTCATTCATTCATTCATTTCTTTTTTGAGATTGGGTCTCGCTATGTAGTTCTGACTGTCCTAGAACTCACTATATAGACCAGGTTGGCATCAAATTCACAGAGATTTGTCTGCCTCTGCCTCTGCCTCCAAGTGCTGGTTAAAGGGATCAAATGTGTATGCCACCACACCTGGCTAACAATGTTTTATTTTCTGTATTGATTTTTTTTAACCTAGGTTTATTTCTGGTTATATTAGTTTATTCTATTATCATGAATTGCTAACATTTTAAAATGTCACTTGTGTAGACAAAAAATAATGGATAAATGTAACTACTCAGTTATAGAATAGGATCATACCTGTGGGTTAAACTGTTTTTCCCTTTTATATGTCGAAACTAGAATCTCAAGAGGAGGATGGAGACATAGAAGTTGAAGAGGCAGAAGGAGAAGAAAATGATAGGCCATACAATTTGAGACAAAGAAAAACAGTGGATCGATACCAAGCACCACCGATAGGTAGGTGACTCTAAACAACTTCTTTGTTTTTTATAACTGAGGGTAGCTTTATCACTGTTGTGAAAAGGGACATTTTCCTGGGTTCAGTGGTATAGTGCCATGGTCCTTGCTGTTGAGGAGCTGAAGTTAAAGAATCACTCCAGCCCAGGTATTCGGTTTTGGCAAGACCCCTTTTAAAAACAAAACAACAATCAACAGTGCTGAATTTAAACTAATCAAACCTCTTGTATGTCCTGTGCATTCTTTCCCACAAACTTCTGTGTGTCCATACAGCTGACAGCTAAGGCGCATGATGACTGATTTATTATTTGTCCTTCTTCTCACTCATTCCTTTGACTACTATTTTCTAGTTTCTGTGTGTCTACATTTGCCTGTATGTTTTATTCTGTGTTTTATCTTGTTGCCAGGAATTAAATGTAGGGTTTTGTGCATTCTGTGCAAGTGCTTTCCCATGTGAAGCCTTTATTTGTGATACTTTATTTACCCTTCTTTCATTTAGTATAATTTTTTTCAAGAATCCTTATTTAGAATCTTAAAAAAAATTATTTTGATCAGACATGGTGACACAGTCCTTTAATCCCAGCACTCAAGAGGCAGAGGCATGTGGATCTCTGTAAGTTTGAATTTAGCCTGATTTACATAGAGAGTTCTAGGGTAGCCAGGACTATGTAGAGAGAACCTGTTTTAAAAAAATTGTTTTATATACATGGGTGTTTTGCCTGCAAGTGTACATACATGTATGCCTGTGTATCTTGTGTATGCCTGGTACCCACATGGGCCAGTAGAGGACTTTAGATTCCCTGGAGTTGGAGTTCTAAATAGTTATGACCTGCCATCTGAGTGTTGGGACTCAAACTTGAGTCCTCTGGAGTAACAGCTAGTGCTTTTAACCACTGATCCACCTTCCCAGCCCCTTACATTGAATTTTGTACTCTAAAATAGTGTTTGGTAGAGGTATGCTAATTATCTCTAGAAGCTAAAGTGTTCACACATCCCTCTATTCTTGTTAAGAGTTATTGTTTCAGTTGTCACCAATGAGAGAGTGTGTTCTGGTAGAAAAAAGATTGGGAATCACTAAAAAATTTTTTGCTTTGTTTTCTCTTTTTCTTAATGTAATTGAAATAATGTCTATAGCATGTATTTGTATTCTACAATTTGGCAAGTTCTGTAATATGTACATGCCTGTGAAGCTATCACCATAATCAAGACAATAAGCATACTCATCAATGCCCAGCCTTCTGGATATCCTCATTCTTGTGTGTATTCTGCTCTCAGTCATTTGTGTCTTCCTTGTATTAGTCTTTCAGTACTTATCTAATCTGTTTTCTATCATCTTAATTCAACTTTATATGTTTTTGATTTTATATAAATGAAGTTATGTTTATTTATTTTTATTTTAATTTTTTGAAATAGTCTTGTTCTCTTCCTAGGTTTGTCTGGAATTTGCTGTATAGCTTAGGGTGACCTCAGACTTGTAGTGATCATACTTTCCCAGTCTCCCAAGTGGTAGAATTAGAGGTACAAACCACCATACCTAGCTTTGAAATACTGAAATACTACATTTTTACCTTTATTTCACTCAGCATAATTATTGTAATACTTGTTATAGGTGTGGGTCATCACAACTGTCTTATTATTCATTTTTTAGGGATTAATTCTTGCTTTTGGTTATTGATTGTTATAAATGCAGGTGTGGTAGAGCATCTTTAATATCAGTACTCAAGTCTGGGGCAGAAGAAGGATTTAGATTTTGAGACCAGTAGGGATTCATAAGATCCTGAGATAAAAACAAACAAACAAAAAACAAGGATAAACAGGCAAATACTACAAAGTGTGGTGGGTAGATTTATAATTAGTGAATTAGCAATTAATAAATTAGTATATTTAATTTTGTAAGAAATTGCTCATCTTCCAAAGTGGTTTTGGCATTTTCATTCAGATTTTATGTTTCCAACCAGGGCTACATAGAGATATTCTGTCTTCCTTCTCACTAAAGATAAAGAGAGTTTGTTTTTCTAGCATAACTCTTGGTGACACATACCTTTAATTCTAGTATTAGGAGGCAGAGGCAGTTTGATAACTATGGATTTGTGGCCAGCCTGATTGACAGAGCTAGTCCAGGAATGGCAGGACTGTTATACAGGGACACTCTGCCTTGAAAAACAATAACAACAACAAAAAAATTGATACTTGCCAATGCTTATTATGACTAATCTAACTAATGTAGCACTTTGTGTGTGTTTTGGTGGTACAGAGGACTTTGTGTACTCCCCCCAAAGCATTCTAGCACTGAGATAGATCCTATTCCCCATTCTTTATTTTTTTTTTGCCCCCACTCCTTAAGGTCTTACTAAGCAAGGTCTCACTAAGTTGCAAGGCTGACCTTGAATTTGAACTCTTCTGTCTCCCAAGTGCTTGGGATCATAGGCAAGACCCAGTTGTAATAGCATGTGTAGTATAGTTTTAGTTTGTGTCTCTCAAATGAAGTTGAGCATTTTCTTCTCATGTTTACTAAACAGTGGCAAATCTTAGTGTGTATGCATGTGCATTAGGTATATGTGCATGTGTGTGTAAGTATCAACATCAGTGTCTTCATCAATCACTGCACTAGTTAGTTACTTTTCTGCTTTTGTTTTGGTAAGGACCAAGACTAAAAGCAACTTAGGGAAGAAAGAATTTAATTGGGCTTCCAGAGGGAGAATCCATAATGGTGGGGGAGACATGATGGCAGACAGCTGGAAGCTGAGAGAGCACATCTTTTTTTGGGGTGGGGAGGGTTTCAAGACAAAGTTTTCCTATATATCTTTTGACTGGCCTTGAACTCACAGAGATTCTCCTGCCTCTGCCTCCTAAGTGCTGGGATTAAAGATCACATTGTAGTGATGAGCTGCGGGCAGGCCTGTTTCTCATCCCACCTGGCTCCAGCACGGCTAGCTTTGCACCCAAAATAACAACACACAAATTGTATTCTTTTAAATACTGCCTGGCTCATTAGTTTCAGCCTCTTACTCACATCTTGACTAACCCATATCGAATAATCTTTGTAACACCATGAATGGTGTCTTATCCGGGAAGATTCAGCATGTCTGACCTGGTGACTGGCTTCATCGCATCTCTCTCTCTGAGGAGAGGCATGACAGTCTGTCTCACCTAAGAGAGGCGTGGCATCTGACTGAGCCATCTACCTCACTTCCTTCTTCCTGTTCTGTCTACTCTACCCACCTAAGGGCTGGCCAAGGCAGTTTCTGTATTAAAACAGAAGACCCTCCCACATCATCACATCCTAAATCACAGTGTGAGTGAGGTAAAGCTATAGACTCTCAAAGCCCACTCCTAGTGACATATATCCTCCATCAAGGCTCCATAGTCTCTCCAGACAGCCTTACCAGCTGGTATTCTATTATCTGAGCCTATGGCAGCCATTCTTGTTCCATGCCCTGTTCCCATAGGCCCATGAAATGAGTCTTAACTTTAAGACTCATTGCTGAGATTCCATGTAAAATACAAAACAAATTACATACATCCAATAGATTTTGTTTGTTTGTTTTCTGTTTTTCGAGACAGGGTTTCTCTTTACCTTTAGAATCTGTCCTGGAACTCACTCTATAGACCAGACTGGCCTCGAACTCACAGAAATCTGACTGTCTTTGTCTCTCAAAAGCTGGGATTAAAAGTGTGCACCACCACTGCCTGGCTCATACTTCCATTGTGTAATGGCATGGAATATACCTTCACATCCCAAAAAAGAGAAATGGGGACATCATGAGTGATTTCTGGACCAAAGCAAGATAGAGACCCAGTAGGGTAAATACTAAATTCTGTAGCTCCATGTCTTTTATCTGTGACTTTAGTTTTAAAGGACTTGGATGGCTCTCCCCTTCCACTTTCGCTGTCTACCACATACATCTCTCTCTCGGCCGGGTTCCACTCCTGTATACAATTCTCATGAAGCAGACGTCTCATGACTATAGCATCTCCAACATCTTGGAGTTTCCACTGCAACCCAGGTTTCACTTTCACAGCTTTACATAATGGATTCTCAGGACCTTGTAGGGACAGTGACTTAGCATTATTACTACGTGATGCGTGGTCTCAGTGGCTGTCTGGAACTGCAGAGGAAGAATCTACAACATGTTTACTCTTGCATTTTTTTTGAAAGAGCACTGGTAAAATTTTACCACAGGAAAATTTTCCTGGTTTACTTTTCAACAGTCTGGTCTTGCATGCTTCTAATAGTATTAGAATCACCTGGGTCAGTTGTAGCCAGTGTGCTTATTCTGTAGTATTTTCTGCATGTTGTGACCAATTGAATATTACTCCCATTGTAATGATGGACACTAGTTTTAGCCAACACGGTATAGTATTCTATTTCAGATTTCCTCAAAGCTGGGCAGTTGGTGAGGATAACCAATTTCACTTTGCCCTGTCTGTTCATCTTTAGAGTTTGTTTGTATCTTAGCACATACTTTTCACTTTTCATAACAAATTGGAGCCTAGAATCGATTGACTCTAGAGACTTTTTCGTCTTTGTGGCTACCATCTTCCTGCCTTAGGTGCAGGACAGCCTCCAACCAAGATCAACCACCAATATGGCCAGGGAGTGAGAAAGTCACTCTTGCATTTTTAATGCCTCCAGAGATAGTACCATGTGGGTAATACTGCCAAATTTGGCTTCCATCTTAGGCTAGAATCTTATCCCCTTTAACTACATTAGTAGCAGTTTTCCTATTCTGAAATGGTTGTTTTCTAGGAGGGAGAAACCCCTTAGTCTTTTTCCTATCACAAATCAGAAACTTGGCTGCTCTTTTAGTTATTTGTCTATTGCTATGATAAAGCACCGAGACCAAAGCAATTTATCCAAGTGTTTAATTGGGTTTACTGGACCAGAGGGTTAGAGTGATTGAGTCATAGCAGGAGACTGGAGTAGCAGTTGAGCATCTACCTCTTGAATCACAAGCATATATAGAGAGCATATCACTTAATCACTTCCTAAACATTGACCAACTGGGGACCAAGTAGACATCTCACTCAGATATCACAGATGGGGAGGGTCCTGCCCTCAAGATACCTATCCATTGTTCCAGTGCAGAGTGGTTCTCTTAAAGATGCCAGGCTCTTTAACAATTGTAATCTCTCTTTCAGTATACAACTTGGATGTAATATTAAGCTTCTTGGTACTCTTTTTTTCCCCCAAACTATACATTTAGTATTTTTTCCTATCCTACTTTCTTTTTTTTTAAATTATAGATCTGCATATAAGCTATCAGTTACCATGACACTGAGTTAATCCTATATTGTCCTTAACTTTTCTCCACCACAGAAATGAGTTTATTACTTTTAAATTTAATGCCAAGCAAGTCTTTAGGACATTAACAGAAGGCAGCCAGATTCTTTACAAAATGTCACATGAATAACTTCTAGCCCAGTTGCTAGGAAGATCTTCTCTGAAACCTCTTGAGCCAGGCCTCTACAGTTTGCATTGCTGTCAGCATATGGACAACATCACTGTCATCCAGGCTCCAACTAGAATGGCCCACCAAGCTCTGGTTACAGCATTTAGTGGTTTTTCTAGCTCTGAGTCATACAACGTTCTACAACCTTTTAAAACCAACATGGTCAGGTTCTCATAGCAACAACCCCACTTTTCCTCGAACCAGCTTCTGTATTAGTTAGTTTTGTCTTGCTGTGATAAAATACTAATGAAGAGTTTTATTTGCGGGTATGTGGTTTTAGAAGCATAGGCTTGGTGGCAGTCAACTGAGGTCCACTGCCCAACTAGTCTAGCAGGACTAGAGAGCTCCAAGTTCAGTGAGAAATTCTGTATCAAAATATAGGATAGAGAGTGGGAGAGAATGACCTGCAGTGCTCAGTGGCATTCATGGCAGAGTACATCTGCACACATGAAGTGCTCTCTGTGTTTCTCCCTCTCCATGGCTGCTAAGGCTCATGCTTAAAATCCATGGCTGAGGTATTTCCATTACCATGATTTATGAAGTGCCAGGCTCTTGTAGTTGATTGTAGTGTTGTAAATCGGGCCTTGAGTCCATCTTGTAGTGCTTGGGCAGGTTTCTAGGGTAAGTCCACACACACTAGCCAGCGGAGTTGGTCTGTAGGGATTCTGCCTGATAAGAGTTTTACTATGGCTAACCTGGTCTTGTGATATAGGTCCTGTTTTTTTCTGTGTAACAGCTCTGGCTGTCCTCGAACTTGTGTTGTAGACCAGGCTGGCCTCAATTGATAGACATCTGCTTGCCTCTGCCTCCTGAGTGCTGCGTTTAAAAGTGTGTGCCACCATGCCTGGTATTTGTATGCATGAAGATTTATGTTTATGCTTTTTTGGGGGATTATTACTATGGATAGTATTACTTTGCTTTGTTCCCTACTACAAAATTTTTAAAACGGTTTACACTTTTGGAAATATTAACATCTACTTAGAGTGTTTAACACAAAGAGTTTGTCTTTGTTATGCTTCCAGTGTGGAAGTTGAAGATACATGGTTGGGTTCTCATAGAAAGTTGATAGAATCTTTGAATGGGCTTTAGTGCATGGGCTTAGTAGTACTATTAGTTATTTCTACCTGTTTTCTTCTTTTAGTACCAGCTCATCAAAAAAAGAGGGAAAACACGCTGTTTGATATTCATAGGTCCCCAGCAAGAAGAAGCCATATCAGGTAAGTTGTGTTTGATTTGAAAGAAGAGAATGTTTGCATGTTTTAATGAACAAAGGAGAGACTTAATTGTATCCTTTCCTTCTTCCCTTCCTTCTTGACTGTCTTCTGTCCTTTCATCCTACACATGACTTATTTTTGGTTCACAGTTTATTTGTAATTTTTTTTTTCCTCGACAGGGTTTCTCTGTAGCTTTGGAGCTTGTCCTGGAACTCATTTTGTAGACCAGGATGGCCTCAAACTCCCAGAGAGTCGCCTGTCTCTGTCTCCCGAATACTGGGATTAATGGTGTGTACCACCACTGCCCGGCATATTTTTAAATTTAATTTTTAATTAATTTTAACTTTCATGTCCTATAGCAACTAAGTTTTTGATCTCATACAAGTTGAATGTAGAATGGTCCATGATGTCTTTCTTTGAGACAATGACTAGTTTTTTTTTTCCATTGAGAAAATTAGTTTTGCTTTGTTTCCCAGACTTGCCTGAAGCTTCTAGCTCAAGTGATTCTCTTGCCTCAGCTCCCTGCTAGTTTGGAATACAAAAAATTGTTCCAACCATATTAGAGTAGTAGGTCTTTAATGCTTTCCCCTATTCTTTTTTTTAATATTTATTTATTATGTATACAATATTCTGTCTGTGTGTATGTCTGCAGGCCAGAAGAGGGTGCCAGACCTCATTACAGATGGTTGTGAGCCACCATGTGGTTGCCGGGGATTGAACTCAGGTCCTTTGGAAGAGCAGGCAATGCTCTTAACCACTGAGCCATCTCTCCAGCCCCCCCCCTTTTTATTCTTAAAAACAAAACTAGTAGGTACAGAGTTTAGAAATTTAAAAATGTATCATTTTACTTTTATTTATTAAATTTTAGAGACAATTCCTTCTTTTCTTAAGTGGTGGCTTTTATTACAACATTTCTTTTTTAATGTGCATCAGTATTTTGCCATGGTGTTGGGCCCCCTGGAATGGAGTTATATATAGTTGTGAGCTGCCACGTGGGCACTAGGAATTGAACCCAGGTTCTCTTGAAGAGCAGCCAGTGCTCTTAACTGCTGAGCCATCTCTCCAGCCTGAAACAGTTCCTTGCTATATTTCCCTGGCTGTGAGTTTGTGGCAACCATCTTGCTTCTTCCATAATGCCTATTTATTGATTGGACTATTACATAGTCTTTTTGTGTTTAATGTTTTGATTTTTTAAAAACATATTCTGGATAGTAATCCCCTATTTGTTAAATTGTTGGCAAAAATTTTCTCTTTAGGCTGTCTCTTTACTCTGATAGTTGTTTCCTTTGTGGTGTAGAAGCATTATGTATGTATGTATGTATGTATGTATGTATGTATGTATGTATGTATGTGAAACAAGGTCGCACCATAGAGCTCAGGCTGGCCTAGAACTTTCCCCATCTCCTATGTGTGGGCATGACTAGGCATATACCACCATACCCAGCCAGAAGGTTTTAAGTCTGATTCAGTTTCATGTTTGTGTCTGTGTCTTGATATATACAATTTAAAAGAATGAACAATTTAATTTGGTTATGATAAATTCAGTTTGAACATGTTGAAGGGATCCAGTGTGGTAAACTTTTGGTTTTTTGAGACACGGTTTCTCTGTAGCTTTGGAGCCTGTCCTGGAACTAGCTCTTGTAGACCAGGTTGGCCTTGAATTCACAGAGATCTGCCTGCCTCTGCGTCTGAGTGCTGGGATTAGAGGAGTGCACCACCACCACCCGGCTTTGTAGTAAACTTTTAAAATTATTTCAGTTTTTGGACCAGTTATGTAATAATATTTTTCTTTGGTTTTTTTTTTTTTTTTTTTTTTGAGACAAGATCTCTCTATATAGGCCTGATTTATCCTGAAGCTTTCTTTGTAGACCAGGCTGGCCTTGAACTCAGAGAGATCAGACTATCTCTATGCCTCCCAAATGCTGGGATTAAAATGTATGCCGAAGTGCCTGGCCGTATTCATAATAATTTAACTTTATTATTTCTTCTTTGAAATGACTGTAGTCTAATATATTGTCTAGTCTTTTTTAATATGCTTATGATTATAAATTATTTGTTTTATTTGGTTATTTTAGATTTTTTTTTGAGACAGGAGTTCTTGGTATAACAGTCCTATCTGTCCTGGAACTAGCTTTTTTAAAAATATTTATTTATTATGTATACAATATTCTGTCAGTGTGTATGCCTGCTGGCCAGAAGAGGGCACCAGACCTCATTACAGATGGTTGTGAGCCACCATGTGATGCTGGGAATTGAACTCAGGACCTTTGGAAGAGCAGGCAATGCTCTTAACCTCTGAGCCATCTCTCCAGCCCCATGGAACTAGCTTTTGTAAACCAGACTGGCCTCAAGCTCACAGAGACCACCTTTCTCTTCCTCCCTAGTGTTGGGATTAAAGGTGTGCGCCAACACCGCCGGGTTAGATAATTAATATTTTATTATCTTATGTATGAGTATTTTACCTGCATGTATGCTTGGTGCCTCTGGAGGCCTGGAGAGGGCATTAGATCCCTTCAACTTGGTGTTAAAGATAGCTGTGAGCCACCATGTGATTATTGGGAGCTGAACCTGGATCCTCTAGAAGAGCAGCCAGTAGTCCTAACTGCTGAGCCATATCTCCAACCCTGTTTACTTATTTTGAGATAAGATCTTATTATGTTGTCCAGGCTGGTCTCTTGCTTTCCCCAAATGCCTAGGACTAGAGATGTATACCATCATGCCTAGCTAAGTATTTTCTTTTTCATTAGAAGTATTTTATATATTTGGTAAGACTGCAAACAAGGTAGAAGAGTCTTTAGTAGAAAGTAAAAGCCTTTATTTTTTCTGTAAGCAAGTATATTTACTTTTTAAAATGATTGAATTATTTTGATAATTTGGGAAAGGAAGAATAAAGGAGATAATTGTCTTGTTCTCTGATTTTGATACTTATAACAATACAGATATTTGAATGTAAGTTTGTTGCTTGACTACTTTTTTAAGCTTCTATATTTGAAAAATTACAGGTGTTCTGTTCTGTAGTTTTTATTCTTTTCTGTGGAGCTTGGCCTTCATTCCTTGTGAGATGTGAACTGCATGAAGACAGTGATCTGAATAAACATTTGCTGAATGAATAAATGGATTTTTCTCCTGTGCTAATTACAGATATGGTAGTATTGTGTTTTGTAATGATACCAGTAGGCTAGGTCTTAGCTCAGTGGTAGAGTAGGTACTCTTTATTTATAAGGCTTTGGGGTTAAGAACACTACCACCAAAGCAATCAAGCACACACACACAGCAAAAGACACAGACGTTATATAAGGTTTTAATACTTTTCCTTTTCCAATAGGAGGAAGAAGCATGCCATTCATAGTAGTGATACAACCTCTTCTGATGAAGAACGCTTTGAAAGAAGGAAATCAAAAAGTATGGCAAGAGCAAGAAACAGGTTAGTAAATATTTTTAGTGCTGCCTCTGTAGTAGAAAAGAGAAAAAAGTTTTTCTTTTTAAAAATGTTTCTCTGGGTGTGGTGGCACATTCTTTTAATTCCAGCACTCAGTTGGCAGAGACAAGCAGATTTCTATGAGTTTGAGACCAGCCTGGTCTACAAAGCAAGTTCTGGGACAGCCAGGACTGTTACAGAAAGAAGCACTATATCAAAAAATAAAACAGACAAGCAAACAAAAGTTTCTTATTTATAATGGCATTTTGTTAATGCTAATTATCCATTCATTCATTCATTTATTTATTGTTTTTTTGAGACAGGGTTTCTTAATGTAGCCTTGGTGTATGTTTGTGTGTGTTTTTACTTAGCTATTTTCAGAGTCATTTCTGATCATCTAACATTTGTGCTCCTGGAATTGAACTTAGGTCATCAGGCTTGGTGATAAATGTCTTTGCCTTGTGAGTGAGTCATCTTGCTAGCCCTTATTTTTTTGCTTTCATTTTATATGTGTGTTTTCATTCATGTGTGTATACCATGTGTATACTTGATGCCCATGGAAGCCAGAAGAGAGTGTTAGATGCCTGGAACTGGAGGTGCAGATCGTTGTGAGCTGCCATGTGGATGCTGGGATCTGAACCTGGGTTTTCTGCAAGAGCGGCTAGTGTTCTTAACTGCTGAGCCATTTCTTCAGTCCCAGTATTTTAAATATTACTTTATAGTTCTTACAGGTGGAATCTAATCTTAGGATAGGTTCCTTAAATTACTTAGTGTGTAAGTACTAAAGTCAAGTAATGCTGAATAGAAAGAGGGAGAGGCAAGAACATCAGGATAGTCTGTGTGGTAGTGTCATCCTTTCCCTCTGTATTTGCGTCCAGCTCATATCCATTTTATGAGGCTGATTTTACACTTAAATGAGTTTAACATCCAGAGAATGATGCTGAAGCCTACTGAATGCTTGAGATCTCATGTGTTCACCATCCAACACAAGAATTTTGGCCTTAAAAATTTTTTTTTCTAACTTTGTTTTGTTTTTATTGTTGTCTGCCTTTGGTGATCTCTGCTTAAGTAGAATAATTGGTTAAACTGTGGCAAGTGTCACAGTTATTTTTTTAAAAGTCGAGGAAGTTTTCTTTCTTCCTTTCTTTCCTTCTTTTCTTTTCCTGTTTTCCTTTCTTTTTAATGTTTTGAAGCAGGGTTTCTCTGCGTAGTCTTGGATGTCCTGGAACTCCAGGCTGTATATAGACCAGGCTGGCCTTGAACGCAGAAATCATCTGCCTTTGCCTCCTGAATGCTGAAATTAAAGGCATGTGTTACCACTACCTGACTCAATACTCTATTTTACATTTATAATATAGGTAATTTTATTTAGTGGTTTGACATTTAGTACTTCTATGATTTGTCCACATATAACTAATTGTAGAAATACCACATTTTTAGCTAACCATTTTCAGGTTTGTATTAATATGAATTATGTACTAAAGCAAATCTTATGGATGATGGGGAAAGGATGTAAGGAAAGAATCTAAGTTTGTTTATTTCTTTGAGACAGGGTCTTCCAGTGCTGACCAGGCGAGATCCTCCTGCCTTTGCCTCTTGAGTCATAGGATTAAAGGTGTGCGCCACCACTGCCTGTCCTAAATTCACACATTTAAATAGTCTATTCAGTATTCTTTTCTAATAGAGACAGACAGAGAGGGGGAGTGAGGGAGGTAGAGAGAGAAAGAGAGAGAGAATGAGAATGATGGTTTTGGAATTGAACCCAGAACTAGTGGTACATATTGTACCACTAAGCTGTATCCCCAGGTTATGATAACTTGCTTTGGGAATATGATTTTTAAAGATAAATTAGGATTCAGAATGTGGGGCTCTGTCTCTATCTCCATCCATCACCAGGTGAAGGTTAAGGCTCACAGTGAGCCCGTCCATGCTGTAGAGTTCACATTCATTGCCGTTGTCCTTGGTTTCTCAGTCCTCCTCCACCGTCAGCCACATTCAGAGAGCCCGGTTTGGTCCCCTGTTCCATCAGTTCCATTCCAACAGGACTTGGTGGTCTCCCGTTAGATCTGTCCCACCGTCTCAATGGGTAAACGCACTCCTCACGGTCCTGACTTCCTTGCTCATGAGAACCCCACATTGGAGCACCGGACTGAGCTCCCAAAGTTCTGATGAGGAGCAGAAGGAGAGAGATCATGAGAAAGAAAGTCAGATGAATGATGCGTTCACCCACTGAGGGGGCAGGACAGAACTAATGGGAGACCACCAAGGCCACTTGGAATGGGACTGATGGAACATGCGACCAAATCGGACTCTCTGAAAGTGGCTGGTGGTGGAGGCTGACCGAGGAGCCAAGGACAATGGCGATGGGCTTGGTCTCTACGACATGGACGGGCTCTGTGTGAGCCTTGTCAGTTTGGTTGCTCACCTTCCTGGACCTGGAGGGAGTTGGGAGGACCTTGGACTCAACATAGTGTTGAGAACCCTGATGGCTCTTTGGCCTGGAGAGGGAGGGAGTGGGAGTATGGGTGGAGGGGAGGGGAGGGAAGGGGGGAGGAGGAGGGGAGGAGATGGCAATTTTTAATAAAAAATAAATAAACTGGAAAAAAAATAAAAAATAAAATATTCCCTAAAAAAAAAAAATTAGGATTCAGAAATGTTAGTAAAGTTGGACTTACCATACAAACTCTGCTTTTGAGGCTATGCCATATTGTGATTTTTACCAGAACTAAGCCATATTCTTGTGCTGTAATGACACACTGGAGGCTAGGTAATTTGTAGAGAAAAGGATTTTATTTAGCATGAAATTGAGGACATACAATATGGTGCTGGTTCTCGTGATAGACCCCGTGACTGCATCACATCATAGCAGATGCCATTATGGCAGGAAATGGGGGACTAAGATGGATACTGAGTACGGTCTCATGTGAGGCATTCCTTTCTTCTTGTAGTGTGTCCCCAGTGACCTCTGACTGGGCTTCACCTCTTAGAGGTCCTACTACTCATATCAATACACTGAGGATTAAGCTCCTAGATTTCCTACTGGGAGAGGTTAAACATTTTGAGAAAATAGTTTAATGCTGATGTTTGCTTTACCTGTTGGATGACTGGTTTTGGTCAATTTGAAAGCATCCAAAATAGCAGTTTAAAATATCAGACCTTTTCATGTTGTTTTCTGGATTATGATAAGACAAAAAGATGAAAAGCTCGTCAAAGATTTTTTTGTTTACTTATTTTGACATTGAAGTGTGAAGGATTAAAAAATTAAGCATTTGTTTTATTTTTGTACATCATTATGCACATGCGTGAAGATCAGAGGCAACGTGTGGGAGTTGGATTTTTCCTTCCATCTTGTAGGTCCAATTCAGGTTGGTGGCAAGAGCCTTTACCAACTGTGCCATCTCACATGTGAAGTTTTTGATGCCTTTATCTTCATGTTTTGTAAATTTCAGGTGTTTGCCTATGAACTTCAGAGCAGAAGATTTAGCAGGCGGCATTCTCCGAGAACGAGTGAAAGTGGGTGCGAGTTTGGCTGATGTTGATCCGATGAATATTGATAAATCAGTAAGTTTGTTAATGTTTCCAGAAGTAGTTTTTTTATTTTTTGTTTTTAAGGTTTTCCTTGTTTCTAAAACAACACTTGAAGAAATAGAAACTCAGATATGACCAATATTCATGTGTGCGTTTTGGGTCCTCTAAACCTTGGTCACACGTACTACTTAATTAAGGTTTTTTCTTTCAGTGTTACTAGAATCTTCAGCAGGTAGGAAATGAAGCTGAGAGGGTTTTACAATTCTGTTTAACACTAGGACCAATGGATTGTTGTTGGAATTACCTGATTTCTTAATCAGACTTGGATTTTATGTACCTTCCTCTGGCTGTGATGTTGCTAATGAGTTTTAAGAAAAACAAGTTGGTATTATAGGGACTTTGCTGCATAGCAAAATTACCATAGAAAAAAGAATTGCAGAGAAATAAATGGACTTGAGAGAAATAAGGTATTCAAATATGATGGATTTTAGTGAATTAATTGCTTTTGGAGAGTGACAGAAACAAACTGAATGTATTGTGCAGGTTTCTGGTTTAAGCAGATAGGTAGATAATGGATTGTCTTGATAGGTATTGGGTGGTTCCATTATCTGAAGTAGAGTATACTAGAGGAGGAATAAGATGGGAAGGGGTTTCAGTTGACTGCAGTCATGTTATAGGTGTCTCTGGTGTACCATACATAAGTAGAAGGCACTTGTAAGCAACTGATTGGTTTGATACAAGGTAGGAATACATGGTAGCAATTTAGGTATATGTCATCAGTGTAAATACTGTTGAAGCCACTGTGGATAGGATGGTTGTACTCCAAGGAAGGGATGTGGTCTGAGAAGAACCAATTTTATACAGACGTGGTCCACTGATTATAATGTTTCGTGCTGGGGTAATTTGGAATATTCCCTCATAATCAAGAATTTATCTGAGTTTTTCTGGGTGTCTTGCATCTCCATACATAATTTTTTCTTTTTTTATTAAATTCTATAATTTTACAAATTTTCACCTCCTTCCATTTCTCCTCCCCTCCCCCCCCCATCCTCTTTTTCCCTCTCCTTTCCCCCTCCCTCTTCAGTCCAAGGAGCAGGCAGGGGCCCTGTGGGAAGTCCAAGTTCCTCCCCCATCCATCCAGGTCTAGGAAGGTGAGGATCCAAACAGACTAGGTTCCCACAAAGCCAGTACATACAGTAGAATCAAAACCCCGTGCCATTGTCCTTGGCTTCTCAGTCTGCCCTTCTTGTCAGCCACGTCCAGAGAGTCCAGTTTGATCACATGCTCCATCAGTCCCAGTTCAGTTGGCCATGGTGAGCTCCCATTAGATCAGTCCCATTGTCTCGGTGAATGGGCGCACCCCTCACGGTCCTGACTTTCTTGCTCATCTAGTTATCTATCCCCCTGGATATTGGAAGTAGACAAGATTGCCAGGCAAAAATTGAGAGCTTGGGGGTGGGGGTAGGATGGGAGTAAAGGGAGATGGGGAGGGAAAAGTGAGAAGGGGAGGATGTGGGGAGAGCTTGGGGAATGGGACAGTTGAGATGGAGGAAGAGTGGATATGGAATCAGGGAAGTATATATCTTAATTAAGGGAGCCATTTGAAGAAAGCAAGAGATTGGACTCTAGAGGCGTTCCCAGGTATCCAAGGAGATGTCCCCAGTTTGCTCCTTGAGCAGCTGAGGAGAGGGGGCCTGAACTGGCCCTTTACCATAGCCACACTAATGATTATCTTGGATATCACCATAGAACCTTCATCTGGTGCTGGATGGAGATAGAGACAGAGACCCACATTGGAGCACTGGACTGAGCTCCCAAGGTCCAAATGAGGAGCAGAAGGAGGGAGAACATGATCAAGAAACTCCATACATAATTTAACTGCTTCTATGTGATTTAAAGGAAATTATCAAATTAGAGTTTAGTATACTATTGAAGATAAAAATTTAGTTATCCTCAATCCAAAGTCATAGAGTAAGATATTTGTTTCATTATTTAGTACTAAAGGAATTTTTAGATTGTGTATGTCCTGAATCCCTAGGAAATAGCACACTTCTTGAGAACCTCATTATCTTTTTAGATTTGGTTTATCAGTACTTTACTCTTCTAAGTCTGTTAACTTTAGCTATCTCTGCCAGTCAATTCTAATTTGATGATATACATAGAAAATTTGACTTTTTTTAAAAAAATGTTTCTAGTTTTGACCTGCTTTAATTTTTTATAATTTAATTTTTTATAATTAGTTTTTTATAATTTCTTTTTCCTGCCATAATAAATAGTTTATAAATCATTTCCAAGTTCCATGGTAGAATAAGAAGTAGGGAAAGGGCTCCACCAGGTTCCAATAGGCAATCACTGTTAACATTCTATAAAATTTTCTTTAGGTAGTTTTTCTACAATTTTTATAAAGTCTTGAGGTGACTGTTATGAGTGAAATAAACAGTTTTTGTCACTTCTGGTATATCAGTGCTTTCCTATTTCTTCATTATTGTCTCCTATGTGGAAAAATTTATTTCTTAGTAGGGGAATTAAATACTAAAGAGTAAGTTTTTGTTTGATTATGTTGTGTTTTGGAGAGTCACAGTAGTAGAAAATGTCTTCTGGCTCTTTTCATTAACTAAGTTTTGTCTGGTGGAGCAGTTATAGCACCAGCTGAGAATGCAGAAGGATGTGAAGTGTTAGTGTATAAATGTGACACCTTCAATAGATACTTGCTAATGTTTCCAGTTAGGCACTGATCTTATTCCTGGGTTGCTCAATTACTGAAAGATAGCTTCCTTTGACTCTGAGTTTTACCTTTGACTATATTTTTCTACATGTATTTGTGTGCAGCAAAAAATTTACTTGTATGCATGCTCAAAAACCCTTGAAGGAATGTATTTCTGGATCATGGAACTCATAAATTAAAAACATTTATAGAACATGGGCCAGATGTGGTACCACATGCTTTTAATTCCAGCACGGGGACAGAGGCAGGTGGATCTCTGAGTTCAAGCCCAGCCTGTTGTACACAGAGCTAGATAGACAGTGCTATATAGTAAGACTGACTCAAAAACAAACAAAATTTTAGAACCTATGAAATCACTTTATATTAAATTTCCTCCTTTTTTCTCCAAGGTGCGGTTTGATAGCATAGGTGGATTAAGCCATCATATACACGCTCTGAAGGAGATGGTAGTTTTTCCACTTTTATATCCAGAAATTTTTGAAAAATTTAAAATTCAGCCTCCAAGGTATGTCTTAGATGTTTATTTTGGTACTGTTGTTATTAATTGATTGAATATCAATTAATTAGCCTTTGATTATAAAAATTTTATATGTATTTGTTTGACTTGTTCTAACAATGATGATTAAAATTTTTATTTAGAGCACAAGGTTTGTTTTTCAACTGTACCTGTTTAGGAGTCCTTCAGGCACAAGACGAAATTCTTTATGGAGATGTGAAATTCCAGACTTACTTATTTCTCCAGAATTAATTTAACCCTTTTTTTTTTATTTTTATTAGAAATTTCCGCCTCCTCCCCGCCTCCCATTTATCCCCCTCCCCCCTCCACTCCCCCTCCCTCTTCTGTCCAGAGAGCTTTAAGGGTTCCCTTCCCTGTGGGAAGTCCAAGTTCCTCCTCCATCCAGGTCCAGGAAGGTGAGCATCCAAACAGGCCAGGCCCCCCCAAAGCCAGTATGCGTAGTAGGATCCAAATCCAGTGTCATTGTCCTTGGCTTCTCAGCAGCCCTCATTGTCTGCCATGTTCAGGGAGTCCGGTTTTATCCCATGCTTTTTCAGTCCCAGTCCAGCTGGGCTTGGTAAGCTCCGAATAGATCAGCCCCACCATCTCAGTGGATGGGAGCACTCCTCGCAGTCCAGACTTCCTTGCTCATGTTTTCCCTCCTTCTGCTCCTCATTTGGACCTTGGGAGCTCAGTCCGGTGCACCAGTGTGTGGCTCTGTCTCTATCTCCATCCATCGCCAGATGAAGGTTCCCTCACGGTCCTGACTTTCTTTCTCATGTTCTCCCTCCTTCTCCTCGTCAGGACCTTGACCAAAGAAAAACATATAGTTATCCTCCTGGCTATTGGAAGTAGACAAGTTTGCCGGGCAAAAATTGGGAACTTGGGGGTGGGGTGGGTTGGGGGCAAGGGGAGATGGGGAGAGCAAAGCGTGAAGGGGAGGATGGGGAGAGCTTGGGGGAATGGGATGCTTGGGATATAGGAAGGGTGGATATGGGAGCAGGGAAGCATATATCCTAATTAAGGGAGCCATTTTAGGATTATTAAGAGACTTGACTCTAGAGGGGTTCCCAGGTATCCAGGGAGATGCCCCCAGCTAGTTCCGTGGGCCGCTGAGGAGAGGGAGTCGGAAGAGGCCAGATCCTATAGCCATACTGATGATTATCTTGCATATCACCATAGAACCTTCATCTGGCGATGGATGGAGATAGAGACAGAGACCCACATTGGAGCACTGGACTGAGCTCGCAAGGTCCTGACGAGGAATTTAACCCTTTTCTGATTGCAAGAGTTTGGTTCTTTGAAGGCTCACCAAAGTGAAACTTGGAAATATACTAGAAAAAGCCTTATCAGTTATAGATAGGAGCTGCTCTTTCGACCCCAGCTCCCTGACCGAAATAATCACACAGAAACTATATTAATTACACTGCTTGGCCAATGGCTTAGGTGTATTCCTAGGTAGCTTTTATATCTTAAATTAACCCATTTCTATTAATCTGTGTATCTTCCTGAGGCTGTGACCTACTGGTAAGGTTCTAGCGTCTGTCTCTTGTCTGTCTCATTGGACAGCTACATGGCTTCTCCTTGACTCTGCCTACTCTCTCTCTGTATCCCTATTCAGATTTGCCGCCAGACTTTATTCTGCCCTGCCATAGGCCAAAGCAGCCTTTTTATTAACCCATGCTAATAAAATATATTTATAACATATAGAGGGGAATTCCAGATCAATCAGTGCTTTAGAATTACTACATAATTATCTAAAATTATATGATGGAGTGGAAAATCTTAAATTGGTAATTGTTGATGATAACAATTCTCTTAGATAATCTTCATGAATTTCTTTGATTATAAAACTATTGGTATAAACTTCTTTAAATAATTTTTTTGTTTCTCTTATTCTTCTAGGGGTTGTTTGTTTTATGGCCCCCCTGGAACAGGTAAAACCTTGGTTGCCAGAGCATTAGCAAATGAATGCAGTCAAGGAGACAAAAAGGTGGCTTTTTTCATGCGTAAAGGAGCAGATTGCTTGAGCAAGTGGGTTGGTGAGTCTGAAAGACAACTTCGGCTTCTTTTTGATCAGGTAAGAAAAATCAACTAATTCAAGTATCTTTTCCTTTTTTAAAAAAGAATATTTATTTTATCTGCAAATACAGTTGTGAGGAGACATATATTTCAATTAAATTTAAGATCAGTAATTTAAATTGTAAGCCTTAAAGGCATAGTTATTTTCTATTACCTGTGGGAAATTAGTTCCAGCAGTTCCTTTCTGCTCGTACATACAAAATCTATAGATGTTCTAGTTTATATACAATCTAGTATATAAAATAATAAAGTATTTATATACATCTTGTATGCTTAACATCATCCCCCATTTTTTTAGACATTTCATATAAAATATATACTATGTAATTAGCTTTGGTAGACATGTCCAACTTAACTGACATTGGAAGAACATGTTTTTGGCAAAATTCATACTTCAGAACCATACAATTGAGTTAAAAAATGATATACACAATAAAATATTATTTTGTTTTAAGTAAGTTTAAAATCTTGCTTTGGACTGTTCATAGATTTGTGGCACACGGGTCACAGGGTGGACACACGTGTTAATGTAGGGATAATGACAAAAAAATCTTTGTATGTATTTGCTACAGATAAAGATTGTCTGAAAAACAGTTTTATCTTCAGTTGGTTGAAACATTCATGAATTGTGCAGAACTCATGGTTGTAGAAAGCTCTTCTATTTAACTTATATTTTTCTAATAGATTTGGATATTTATGATGATCCAGAAAACACTGTGGTGACTGTTGTGTGTATAATACTATGTTAGGTACCACTGGAAACCTGGGATGTAAAGTAATCTTAGGTTATAATTTTATTGAGAAAATGGTATAGACAGAAAATGTTGAATGTTTATGGGAAGAATCTTATAAAACAATATGTTATTTATGGTCATAGTTATATGAATCTTTTCTGTCACTGTAGTAAGATACCCCCTGGGACAATTAGCTTATGAAGAGACAAGTTTATTTCGGCTCACCTGGTGGTCATAGTCCGTTATTAGTCCCTTGGGTTTAGACCTAAGCTAAAATTGCACATGATGGTGGAACACATGACCAAACAAAACTGTTAATGTTTTAGCTCATTAGCCAGGGAGGAAAAAATGAAATATTTAATATTAGCCAGGTTCATGTGATCTCTTTCCTGATGTGTCTTCAATGACCTAAGGACCCTACCTTCTGAATAGTTCACTACCTAATCATTTAAGTGCCACCCTAAAGGCCACAAAATTTAAGAAAGAAATGTTTGAGGTATAGTTACCCAGACCACACCAGATTATAAATATATGGCTAATAGAATTCAAAATTAAGTGAATTCCTTAAAAAGGCAGAAAGAAAATAAATGAATATGTTAAAATATAACAGTGACTTTTAAAATGTAATTTTCTAAAACAGAACATGGTAGTATTCAATTGTAGTTCCAGATATTTATTACTAATTATTATTACTGTATGTGTAAGGCCCTGGTTTCAATTCCCAGAATCACAAGAAATAAGTAAGCATTACAGTAAAGGAAAACTCACACCTGCTCCTGAGGTGAAGGGATCCGGTAAGCCTAGGAAATGAAAACCAGGCATGGAGGCATGAGCCTATAATCCTAGCCCCCAGGAGGGTGAGCTGGAAGGGCTGCTGTCAAGTCTCAGACTAACTGAGCTAAAGAGTGAGACCCTGTCTCAACAAACAAAGGACAAGCAAAACACAATTTTTCTATACCTTAAAAAATTAGTCCTAACGCTAGTTTATATGTAAATATTGAATTTAGTGAAGGAAATGTGTCTTATTTGGCAGTTCATTTTATATTTGTTTTTTTATTTTATATTGGATTATGCCGCAATAAATATATGTGAAGAAAAAGTACAATCAAGAATTTATTAGCCATGCATTTCTATGGTGAAATCCAGGTTTGCCAACTGACACCTCTAATCCCTGCAGTTGAGACTCAGGGGCCAGCCTAGTCTTTATGCTGAAATCCAGATCCTCCTGGGCTACAGAATGAGAATCTCAAAATAAAACAAAATACCCTTTATTCAAAAAACTGATATATAGTGGGTGAAACAATTCACATGTCATTTTCAAGTTAATAGTGTAGAGCAGGGAGTAGTGGTGCACACCTTTAATTCTAGAACTTGAGAGGCAGAGACAGAAGAATCTCTGAGTTCGAGGTCATTCTGGTCTATATGACAAGTTTCAGGACAGTCAGAGCTATATAGTGAGATTATGTCTTAAGAAAAAAGTAGTGTCAAAATTGCTGTTTTTTAGATAATAGAAAGAGGAATAAGTAAGATCTAGATGCCGTTGTGTTCAGTGTCTAATGCTAATTCAGACAAGCCATCTGAATAATTGAAGGAAAAATAATGACTGAAAAATGTAAAATAGCCGGGCGGTGGTGGCGCACGCCTTTAATCCCAGCACTCGGGAGGCAGAGGCAGGCGGATCTCTGTGAGTTCGAGGCCAGCCTGGGCTACAAGAGCTGGTTCCAGGACAGGCTCCAAAGCCACAAAGAAACCCTGTCTCAAAAACAAAAAAACAAAACAAAACAACAAAAAAAACTTTAGTCTTATGCTAGAGATAGGAATATATGTTGGTCTCGGTTAAGATTGTACCCTAAATTATAGAGATTATTTATATTTGCTTTATTGCTACTATTTCATAGTTTTCTTGGGTAAGTAGGGCTTGATGGAATGTTTGTTTATGTTTTTAAACACTTGCTTATAATTATGGCTTTTAAAAATGAAAGTAGCAAATATTATGTATTTATATGAAAGCCTACGAGCTGTGCGGGATGAAAAGCAGGCCCGCAGCTCCACACTACATACTTAGATATATAGTTATGTTTAAAAAAAAAAGTGCTAGTGACTGGGCAGTGTGCGGATTGTGATTAAATAGATTCTTAGCATCTGTGACATCCTGAATTCAATTTTTATTATTAAAGAAAAGATAAACAAATGCCTGAAAATAGTGGTTGTGGTCTGTGGGATACCTCGTAGCTGACTCTGCTGCTGCTGTTTCCTTTTTACTGCGTTGTTGTTTGTTCTTATTGTTTTGATCTTTGAGTCTAAGGATTGAACCCAGGTTCTCGTAAACATTAAGAAAATGATCTACCCTCAGCTACATTCCTCAGCCCAACTGTGTACTTTTAAATACTTGCTGCATGTTGTACTATTTGTTTTTATGTTCCTTTATCAGGAAATATAAAGTTAAATTCAAAAGCAAATAATTAAGTAATTTTAATTTTTCTTTACTAGGCATATTTGATGAGGCCTTCTATAATATTTTTTGATGAAATAGATGGATTAGCTCCAGTTCGTTCTAGTAGACAAGATCAGATCCACAGGTGGGTTTTCCTGAACTGACTATATTGATTTCTTTTTACTTATTGATGTAGCATTTGGTTTTTGCCCTTAGTTAAACACTTTAAAACTTACAGAAATTTAAAATGTATTCTATTTTCTAGAGGTTCTTTCACTCAACACAGGATTAATTTACAATCTGATAGTGATTTGATTGCTTTTGGTTTTATTCTGTGATCCTACTGTGAATACTTGTATTCATGGCTTTATACTTTTTTGGGGGTAGATGTCTAAAATAGCTTTTATTATTTATTGTGTGTGTGCTCATTCAGATGAGAGGACAACTTTTGGGTGCTTGCTTCTCTCCTAGCATGTGGGTCCTAGGGATAGAACTCAGGTTAGGCTTGTGTCAAGTGCTTTTACCCGTGGAGCCATCTCTCCAGCTCCACAGTCCTATGTTCTCTTCCTGTAATATGTGAGAATTTGAACTGCCCCTTATTCTCCCCTCCCCCCGGAACTGAGATTATGAATTCATTGTACCATTCATGTCACCTTTTATGTGGGTGCTTGCACAGTGCACACTTTACTCATCCCGCTCTTTATTTATTTTATTTTGATACATTGAGTATTTAGAATGGTGTCTAATTCACAAATACAGTTATTTACCCCAAAATTATGTTCTGATTGACCAGTTATGTTTTGGTATGGGGACCGTATTTCACTTTTTTTCCATAAGACTCTTTGTCAGTCAGGTTCCTGTCACAATCTGTCTAAGATTCTAATCTACCACTCCAGTCCCAGCATCCACATAGTTATCTCAAGCCATGTCGTCCATCTCTGTCGAGTGCCGTGTACCAGTTTTGTTCATTGGAGCCTTTGTTGGACCCAAGAACCTCCTACCAGTCTTGGGGAAAATATCTGTTTTGCATGTTTCTGTAACCACAGAGAGCCCACCAATATTTTTGGGTACCTCACATCTGACTCTAGAATGCCTTTTTATCCTTGTGGCATTTAGAGACAGAAGGATTTTGACCCTTTGCCCATAAGCCACATCTAAATTTACTAATTTCCATGAAAGAAGCCATTGAGAGACCCTGTGGTACTAGAGCTAAAGCCTGCACAATTTACCAAACTGGTGCCTAGAGGCACATTTTCAAAGAAAACTGTCTTCTATGATTGTCACTTATAAAAGGGCAGCGATACCTGATCAGCCAAATACATTGATAATGTAAGCTCACCAAAAAAATCACAGGAAAAGTGGTTAAATTACAGCTGAGCATAGTAGCTGTCAAGTACTAGACCTCAAAGGAAAAAAACAGAAGTGAAGTGATTAAGAAAGAATTCTTTAGAGTGAATATAATGTAACTGAATGAGATTCAGGTGAATGCAGATGACTCAACAATGTTTAGAAAATAATTCATGATATGAATGAGAAATTCAACAAAGGAATAGGATTTGTGAAAAAAAAAAAAAAACAACCTGCAAATGAGGAATCCAATAATTCAAATAAAAATTAGCATTAGAGGAAGAGAGGAGATTTCTCAAAATAAATGAAAGTGGGGGCGTGGATAGATAACTCTGAGTCATCTTGGTGGACAATCATGCGGACTGGAGTTCAGATCCCCAAACACACGGTACAATCCAGACATTTAGAACTGCTTGCAACTCCAGCTCCAAGAGATTCTGACTTCCAGATGTTTGGTTTATACCTGTCCATACTCATGCATATACATGTATACCAATATCTTTAAAAAAATACAATTAGTGAAGCAGAGTAGGTCAAAAGAAAAAAACAAGCAAACAAAAGTAAATATATGATATATCAGAACCTAAGAGCTATGGTAAAAGCAATACTTTTGAAGACAATTTATTGCAATAAGCCCAAAATAAAATTTAGATTTTTAAATAAACAATTAAAGATGCATCTAGTGGACATAGAAAAACAAGAATAAACCAAACAAAATTAGTAAAAGGAAGAAGTAATAGTGAGAACAGTAATAAATAAAAAATTGTAAACATAAAAAAAGATCTGTGAGTTAAAAGATTTTTTATTGGTAATATTGGTAAACCTCTAAGAATAATCAGAAAAAAGTAAGGAATATCATCAAATAAATGCAGTTTCAAATAAACAAATATTGAAGGTCAGGTATTAAATATAACAGTATAGATTATTATGATCAACTATATGCTAACAGGAAAGTCTAAAAAGGAAACGTTTTTTTGGACATTTGACCTACCAAAATTGAACACGGAGGACATAGAAAATTTAGATTGACCAATAGTAAGTAGTCTGGCGTGGTGATGCATGTGTGTAATCTTAGCACTCAGGAGTGGAGGCGAGAGCAGGAGTTCAAGGACAGCCTCCACATTTGAGGCAGGCCTAGTATCTATGATGCTTTGTTTCAGAACAGTAACAACTCACCAAGTGGTGTTCTGTTCTCCACATGCATGCCATGATATGCATTTTCCCCTTACTATAAATAAACCGTTAAGGGAAGCAAAATTGATATACAAAATTGACATAAAAGAAACAAAATTGACATAGTACTTTATACACTAATATTAAACTTGCCATGAAAATCAAGAAAGCAAGTGCTTCACAATATAAACAAAATACCTACAAGTTACTTTAACTTAGGTAATAAAAGAGTTCTACATGAAAATACAAACTGCGATAAAGAAATCGAAGAAGGGACTGGAGAGAATGGTTAAGACCACTGTATGTTCTTTTAGAGCACTAGAGATTGATTTCCAACACCCATGTTGGGTAGTGGGGTTCCCTCTTCTGGGAAGAGGCACACATATACACATGTTCAGACACACAGACACATAAATATACATATAAATAATTAAAATTTGGAGAGACAGAACAAAATGCAAATGAAAAAATAGATAATGTCATTGATTAGTACTATTAAAATGTCCATACTAACCACAGCAAGTTACACTTAAATGGAGTTCCCCTCAAAATACATTGACGCTCTTCAAAAAATTGCATTAAGACAGCCCTAAAATTGATAGGAAAGCACAAAGCACCTTTAGTAGTCAGAGAAATCCTGTGGATATAGAAAACTAGATGCAATATAACAGCTAATTTTAATATATACTATAGAAACATAGTAACCCAAACAGGTTGTTATTGGCTAGAAAAAGAAACATAAACTATTGGAATAGAAAAGAGATGCCAGAAATAAAACAATGCATCTATAGTAATCTGACTTCCAACAAACAGAAGAGTTAAAATCAAACATTTGAGAAAAGACATTTCAATGATCAAACATTTCAATAAATGGTACTAGGAACTTACATTTTCTCAGTTGAAACTTTATCTCTACTTCCACTTTATAAAAAAATCAACTCAGAATGGATTACAAATCTTAAAATGAGACTGGAAACTTCTAGAAGGAACAGTACCATTAGTTGAGGACCAAACATCTCAATATGAGCCTATGTGGGTCATTTTAGATTCAAATCAGACCAATGATTAAACATAAATTTATAATTCAAAGATACTGCTTCATTTTATTTCTGGGTAAGATGCCTATATCATAAATTTTCAGTAATCCAATTAGAAAACAGAAAGCATGGATTTCCTAAACATTGGCTTTTGATTTTGTTTACAATCTTTTTAAATACAGCTAGAATAGTATATTTGGGAAGGAAAATTAATTTTGACATGGTTTGTGTATTCCAGAAATTGTTTCAGCAGTAAAAATAAAGAATAGGAGTGAGAACAGTTGACAAACTAAGAACACTTGTTAGAATTCAGGGATACCATGAATTTTCAGACAGTAGAACAGATAATCCCACAACTGCTCTCTACTGAAAATATACTGCTGTAACCCTCCCCCACTCTGGGGATCAGATCTAGGGCCTCTTGTAGGCACTTTTTTCTCTTTCCCAAGACAGTCTTTTTATATACCCCTCACTGTACTGGAACTATGTAGAGCAGGTTGGTCTCAAAATCACAGAGCTCCATCTTCCTGGAAGTCACACATCTGCCTCCCAAATGCTGGGATTGAAGGTAGATACCCATACCCGGCTGGAGGTAAACACCCTACCACTGTAAATTTAAATTATTTTCAAATATTTTTTCTATAAAATTAGACTCCTTTTTGTTGGCCAGGCTAACTTTAACCTTCTGGACCAAGACATTCCTCAGGCCCCTGATTATCTATGTCTATGTGCACGTACTAACATGCTCTGGTTCTCTAGTTTGCTCCATTTACACCCACTCTGCACATACACAGATCAGAGACAACCTTTGGGTATTAGTTCTTAGGTTCCAAGGACTGACACACTATCTGCTGAGAATTTCTCTTGCTCTCTATTGTTTTCTGATAGCTGTAGCCTAGGCTGGCCTGGAACCTGAATTGCTTTGTATCCATTTCCCAACTGACTGCTGGAATTATTAGACATGTACCACCACATCTGACTTTACCTGTTTATTTAAGATTTATTTATTTATTTATTTATTTATTTATTTATTTATTTATTTATTTATTTAGGTTTTTTGAGGCAGGGTTTCTCTATAGTTTCTAGAGCCTGTCCTGGAACTAGCTCTTGTAGACCAGGCTGGCCTCGAACTCAGAGATCCACCTGCCTCTGCCTCCCGAGTGCTGGGATTAAAGGCATGTGCCACCACCGCCCGGCTAGATTTATTTATTTTTATGTGTATGTGTGTTTCCTTTTTGCTGGCATGCATGTATGTGTACCATATGTGTGCCCAGTGTCCTTGAGCCCAGAAGAAAGTGTCAGATCTCCCAGAATCGTAGTTATAGTTGATCGTGAGCTGCCTTGTGGATACTGGACATTTAACCCAGTACCTCTGCAAGAGCAGTAAGTGCTCTTAACTGCTGTGCCATCTCCATGCAGTTCATGTACTTAAACGATACAATTCATTGACTTTCAGAATCTTTATAGAGTTCTGTTACCACTACACAGTTTTATAATATTCTGTAATCTCAGAAACCTTGTGTTCTTCAGGCATTCCTCTCAGCCTTTTTGTTAAATTCCCTTCACTAGAAAACCACTCTACTTTTTGTTTCTGTAAGTTTGCCTAGTCTAGATATTATGTAAATGTGATTCTGCAGTGTTTGGCCCTTTTGTCCATATTTTTTTCAGTTAGCAGTATTTTCAAACTTTATCCATGTTGTATCGGTTCATCATTTTCTTGAATGGATGTCACTAAGGATAGAGTTTTTACTTTATAGATTAGTCTTGCCTGCAAAACTGTGTAATCAACGTGTCCTCAAACTGGTCATCCTTTTGTCTCAACCTCCTGAGTGTTGGGATAGCAGCCTGATTTGCTTCATTTGTTGACATAATCTAGTCTGTGGATGTATCACACTTTACTTATCCACTCCTTTGTGACTGACTATTTACTAGCTCTGACTTTTACACTATTCTGAGCAATATTAATCTGAATATCCACATATAATTTTTTCCTTGTGAATGTTGTTGGGTCATTTGGTAGCTCTTAAATAGTGGAAGATCTGCTGTATTTCCAAAAGTACCCCATTTTACACTACTATCCAGCAAAGTGTGAGCATTATGATTTCCCTAAGTCTCACCAATACTTTTTTTTATCTAATTATAGTAGTTCTAGTGTGTTTAAAGTGGTACCTAATTTGGTTTGATTTCCATATGCTTGGTTTAATGATATGCCCTTTGTATGCCATCTTTGGAGAATTGCTTTTTAAATCCTTTGCCTATATTTAGATTTCACTGTTTGCATTGATCATTTATTATAGTTACATATTTTGACTTTAGACTTTCATTAAATATATAATTTTCAAATAGCTTCTTGTTTTCTTGGATTGCCATTTCACACTCCTTTTTAAAGCATTTTTTAATGATTTAGTTCTTCTTGTTTCATGTGCATTGGCATTTCGCCTGCATGTATATCTGTGTAAGAATGCCAGGTCCCAGTTCCCTGAAAGTGGAGTTACAGACAGTTGTGAACTGCCATGTGGGTGCTGGGAATTGAAATTGGGAAGGTGTATAACTCTTCAGGCGTCAATTCCTGCCATCATGTAGGTCCTGGGGATCAAATTCAGATCATCAGGCCTACTGGTAAATGGCTTTACTCACTGAGTCATCTGCCCATTATATTTTGTAATTCTGCACATTGAATCTGTGTTTTGTGTATGCAAAGCAAGTGTTGTTTGACTTGCTTTTGTTTTGATTTTAATTCCTTCCTTTTTGAGATAGTCTTGATATGTTGGCCAGTCTGGTCTCTAACTCCTGGACTTTGTCATGGAGTTGCACATCCTGATCAGATTTTAATTTCAGTATTATCTTTCCTTTCTCTTTTTTAGATCCTCACCCTTTTGATTGCTGTGGTTTAGATGTCTATTGCATTTTCTGTGTATTTTCAACATTGATTTCTCTGTATTGTATTAGTATGTATTGTGGTAAGATTATTGTATTAATATTTAAGGCTCAATTATTTTAGCATAATGTTTACATTTTTTCATTAAGTTAACATGGACTTTTTTTTCCCCTAACAGCTCTATAGTGTCAACCCTCCTAGCTCTTATGGATGGATTAGATAATAGAGGTGAAATTGTTGTTATTGGTGCTACAAATAGACTTGACTCTATAGATCCTGCACTCAGGAGACCTGGTCGTTTTGACAGAGAATTTCTTTTCAACCTGCCGGATCAAAGGGTAAAAGCGGTTTTATTTTATTTTTTTGTTGTGTGTATGTGTGTGTATATGTATACACAATATACACATACATACATGCATGCATACACACACACGTAAACTTTGTAACTCAGTTAGAAAACATATACTTTGAAGGTTATATTTTCATTGTTAATTTTTTGCTTTTGGGCTATCTTAGTTAATACTTAAAAAAATAAAATCCCGTGTTACATTCCTTCTTAATGCTGCCTATGTCCCTAGCATTTTAGGGCTGAGACGTAAGACATGCCTGGTGCCCGTGGAGGCCAGAAGAGGGTACTGGATCCCCTGAAACTGAAATAACAGGTGGTTATAAGTCACTATGTAGGTGCTGGGATCTGAACCTGTGTCCTTGGAAGAGCGGTGGGTCTTCTGCCACCCCTCCCCCAAAATATGTCCATAAATATCCTGTGCCAAAATTTTTATACTTAACATATGAATTTTAGCTAATTAAATGCAGTAAATGTTATTTATTATATTTGTAGTATTTCAAGAATGTTCCCTTAATACAGACTACTATGTTGTCATTCATTATAGAAAATGTTACTTATTATGTTATTAAATGTTATTATATGTTACTTATTATATTATTAAAATGGTACCACGTTTACCTTTGTCAGAACAGCATATATAGCCCCTCTAACTTTCTTTTTTAAAATATTTATTTATTTATTATGTATACAGTATCTGTCTGTGTATATGTCTACGGGCCAGAAGAGGGCACCAGACCTCATTACAGATGGTTGTGAGCCACCATGTGGTTGCTGGGAATTGAACTTAGGACCTTTGGAAGAGCAAGCAGTGCTCTTAACCACTGAGCCATCTCTCCAGCCCCACCTCTAACTTTCTTTAAAAATATTTTTAATTTATTCTTTGAGAATTTCATACTTCCATACAATATGTTTGTTCATATTCACCCACCATTTTCTGTCCTCAGATTGTCCCAGATTCTCACATCCTGGCAACCCATTCTCCCAATTTCATGTTCTCTCAGGCCCCTCACACACTTTAAAAAAAGTATCTCATGAGTTAGCTGACTTAGTGCTGCCCCTATACACAAAATAAATGGGTTTAGGGTCATCCACTGGAATATGGGCAACCTACCAGAGGCCACACTCCCAAGAAAAAATTATTCTTTTCCATCCATCATCAACTACCAATTGTTCCTCAACTAGGGTGTGGCTTTATGCAGCGCTGTTCCATCGTTACTGCAGTTTTGACGGCTGGATCTTTTGCAGGTCCTGTGAGTGTGATAGCTTTATCATGCCAGTAAATAGCATTTCACAGCACTCGGCCTGCCACCCTCACATTCTTTCCACCCCTTTTCTTCTTCTTCTTCTTCTTCTTCTTCTTCTTCTTCTTCTTCTTCTTCTTCTTCTTCTTCTTCTTCTTCTTCTTCTTCTTCCTCTTCCTCTTCCTCTTCCTCTTCCTCTTCCTCTTCCTCCTCCTTCCTTCCTCCTCCTCCTCCTCTTCCTCTTCCTCCTCCTCCTCCTTCTCTTTTTTTAACTATTTTATTTACATGTGAGTGTGAATGCCTGTATGTGTGTGTGAGTATAGATGTCAGATCTGGAATTGGAATTACTGACAGTTGTGATCCACCATATGGGTCTGGGAATTGAACCTAGTTCCTCTAGAAGAGCAGCCAGTGCTCTTAACCCCTGAGCTATTTGCCAGCCCCTCTCCCCTTCTTTGATGTTCCCTGCACCTTGGGGTGGGGTTGGGGGCGGATATAGTCTCACTTTCATTGCCCCGGTTCAGCTGCCAGGAGTGTGTCAGTGCTTAGAGACGGACTTAAGTGTAGGTTATAAGGAGAGAAGTATCAGTTTGAAACATCTAAAAACAGGCTAAACACAGATTTTGACCCTACCAGTATAGGGGGAATAAAATGACTCTAAAAGTTTTTCTATTGTGTAACATTTGTATGCACACCCCTACCTACCCGCTAATAATAATAATAATTAATAATAATAATATTTTAAAAATGGTAGGGTAGGAAAGTAAAAACTTTTAATTTTCGTCACACGTTAGTGATTTACTTACTGTTTTATGCCACCACTGAAGTTTCTTTACCTCTTAGAACATTATCTGTCTCAACTTGTGAAACAGGGACAAAAATTCTAGGTTTTATGACTCATGGGTTGAAGTGAATGTTAAGGTGTTTAAGTTTCTTTTAAAACAACAGCTTGGTGTGGGTTGCAGTCAGAATTTGTTGCAGCTAATACACAAGAAGTCAGTGCTGTCTTATGCCACTGTACTTTTCTTCTTAGGCCAGAAAACACATCTTACAAATCCACACCAGGGACTGGAATCCAAAGCTGTCTGATGCTTTTTTAGGAGAATTGGCAGAAAAATGTGTTGGTGAGTGCTCCTATTTGAATTCTGACTGTCATTGTTTGTTCTGCTCAGCACCCCTTCCCCTGATTTTGAAATGTGAATTACAGTTTTGTCTTTAACTGTGTGACAGATGGCTCTGCATTCATATTTAGAAATTATAGAAATATTTTACTTTTGAACTTTTGAAGTTTGAACACTTATTAGTTGAATTTTTATATCAGGTGTTTGATGAACAAAGCTTAGTAGTAACATGGCTTCCATGGAATGCTGACTATCCTACCTACATAGTGCTATTGTGTCTCCTTTTAGAAATTATCCCGTTCTAGAAGTTTTACTAGCAGAAATAAACCTAAGAGAAAAAAGGCCCATGTAGATGGCAGGGCTGTAGTCTCCTATGCTTTATGGACAGGATGAATGGACTCAGAAATAGCCCTATGATCTAGAAAGAAGGTGGGTGGGAGGAGTTGTCAAAATATTTACTGGCATTCACCAGTATTGCCTCAAATATAAAACTTTTCAATTTAATTTAAATTTGTCAGAGTGGAAAACCTCACCCACAGAGTAAAGAAACTTTACTGTCCTAAAAGGATGAGAGCATTATAACCATAGGAGATGGAACTCACGTTTTTCTTACTAATTAGGTTTGAAATAAAGAGATCAGTAGTAAGTAGCTGAATATACACAAAGGAAATTTCCCTTCTTCCTGGCAAGAGAGCATACACCAAACCTGGTTCATGTTTTCCTTTCAGACTCTGAAAAATATAAAAAACAAATAAACAAGCAAAAACTACCTGTCTCCATGAACATTTTAAGCATTATGAAGAAATCCCTCAAATAAATTCACTAATAACATCTACTGGGAAAACTTTAAAGTTACCAAAACCTAAAGAACAGCTTAGTTAAAAAAAAATTATTTTGATCCACTATCAAATAAATAATTAGAACTTAAATAGAACATTAGTCCATTCAGTTAGCTACATCCGAATTATCCTCTTCATCCACAGGGACTTCCATCTCCGAAGCAGCATCCCTCAGCTTTTGAACCACAAAGACCTCGACATCTTCTGGTGAGGAGAAAACGTAAATCTCTCCAGCACTACTTCAGTTTAAGCTTTGCCTGGTATAAGAGAGCATGCGCCAAACCCATTTCATGTAAATTTGGCTTGATCTTTGCAAAGCCTTGTGCTGCTTTATGGGAGAGGGTGGTACTTGGTTAAAAACAAAACAAAAACCAGTCTTTCCCCTTTTGAGAGATTTATCCCCTTCTACTTATCATATTACGGTATTAGAGTTCAGATCAGACTGGGGAAATTTTGTAGATTTTTTTTCTTCTGTGAATCTGTCACAGAATGATCCTTAACTGAAGTATGCATAAGTCTTCAGGAAGTTAGAAATCCCTGAGAGAAGCTATTCTAAAACCCCTTTCTATTTCTTACCTTCCATTTGAGATGACACACTGCAGTTTAATCCTTCAGCCTAAATATTAGAATCTTAGTTTCCATTTGCTTCCAAAAGTCAATCAGTACTCCTCCCTTTTCCAAGTAATCTATTTTAGCTTGTATTTGGTTTTTAAAAAATGTTTATGATATAATTTCTTACTGGACTGAAAAATTTCTCTTGCCTTTCCCCTTTCCATGGGGTGGCAGTATAGTATGTAAATCTGTGTATTAGCTTCCTGGAGAGTGACTTAAAAATCCATTGTAATTAAATGACTGTTCACTTTTGGCATTTATTTCAGTTAAGAAACCAGTTCATGGTAAAAATAGGCAAATGAAGGTCTTAAAGTAGGAATAGAATAATAATAAATATTAAATTAATTTTGAATATTACTTTACTCCAAATGTGTTGGAACATGTCTGTTTTCATTTATGCCTAATCAAAGATTTTGAAGTCTTGATGAATATCTGCAAGGATAGTTGGCCTTTTATAGACTATGGGTTTAGTAACTTTTACCTTGAAATAACTTGGAGGTTTTTATATGTGCATCAGGTATGTTTTTTTAAGTAGTAAAGGAAAAAAAAGATGATATCAAGAATGTTTTCACAAGTGATAGGAACTTATAGCTAGTAAAATGATAAACTATTTTTTATTTATTTTCAATGAGAGGCTTAAAACAAAGAAATCATGTCTATAAAATAATTTGTATTGTGGGCCTACATTTTGTTTGAAATTGTTTAGGAAAGCCTCAGCCAGGTGGTGGTGGTGAACTCCCAAATTCCAGCATTTGGGAGGCAGAGGCAGGTGGATTTCTGTGATTTCAAGGCCAGCCTGGGCTACAGAGTGAGTTGTAGGATAGCCATAGCTGTTACACAGAGAAACCCTGTCTCAAAATACCATTAAAAGAAAAAGGAAGGAAGGAAAGAAGGAAGGAAGGAAGGAAGGAAGGAAGGAAGGAAGGAAGGAAGGAAGGAAGGAAGAAAACTTTGACCCTTCTTCAGTCTTCAGAAAAAATGGAACTTGATAGTAATACAAAAGAATCGTTTTCCTTCGCTTCTACCTATTTGTGTTCAGTAGAGCACTGCTTAACAGTGGTGAAGTCTGGGTTATGAGAAGGGATGCTTCTTTTTTACAAATCAACTTTTAACTCTTAGAAGGCTGTAGTATACTTCCAGCCTCATCTGTTTTCTAAGCCAGAACACTCTGGAGAGAACAAATATGTACTATGAATGCAGCAGGACAAGAGCCTATCTAGGAGGCCTCTGTTTATCCAGAGCCCGCTAATTTTAGCCGTGATTCTTAGTGTTTGATTCTTCTGTATTTGAATCTAGTGAAGCATGTATTAAGTGAGTGGTTCTAAACATTTCCCAAAATACAGACTTAAAATTTTAAGTCCTCAGAGACTGTAATTCACTGTTGTGGGTTCTGAGAGTTTGTATTTGTTTCCATTTTGTTGTTCATTCTGATGATTTTTTACGTTGAGAACCATAGAAGTCTTTAACACTTTCTCACAAGCAAATTAAAGAAAATATTTCTTATCTTTCCTGGTTGTGATAAACTACTGAAAATTTACTTTAGATAATGGGGTCTGTTATTGTTAAATAAACTCATTTATGTGGACTAGATTAAGAGAGAATGAATAGTATATTGCTGTTGTGTATAATTAGCATGATATTATGGCAACCACAGAATGTTACATTTTTGGAGAATTTGTAGCTAATTCTATGTATAGTTGCTGTTTCATCTCACTGGCCTCTGAGCTTTCACTGAGCCTCTTTGTAAAGAGAACCTCTGCATGCTCATTAACTGTGCAGATGTTTATAAGAAACAGAAATGTGGTTGTTTTATTTGACGATGGTAGTTTTTTTTTTTTTTTTTTTTTTTTTTACAAAATTCACTTATTTGTGTTTATTTTCCTCTTTTTAAATTGATGCAAGTATTCTCTATTCATTTTGTTATAAGAGTGTAACAATTGTATGTGGAAGAAAAATATACTTTAAAGATTTACTAATGGAGAAATAGTGCCTGAGTTTAGGGCACAATGCTCTCTCTAACGTTTTCAAATGCCTCCCCCTGCTGGCCTGACAGATAAATGTGACCAACTGAAACTTAATTTAATTGCTGATAGGAAAAGCCAGTTTGTGGGCTAATCTGAAGGATTCTCCCTCCCTCCCTTTCTGTTTTTCTCTTTTATGACAGGGACCTTTAGCAGATCTTTTGGGTTTTTTTTTATTTTTTAAAGTATATGTTTATTAGGATTAAATGGATATGATGATAGTTAGTGTGGGAAAACGGGAAAGCTTTTTCTTTAATCTTAATTCCTTTAGCCTGTGGAGCTGGTGGGTGGATTGCAGTGTGTGAGTAGCTGAATGTTAACTGCTATTGCACTGTATGCAGATCTCAGAGTGAATTATGAGGTTTTGAAGCCTCTGCTTATACATAACTTTGTACCATTTTTTTTTCATGTATTTAGGAATTAGTAATGTTAGAAAAAATAAGCCAGGAGTGGTGACACATGCCTGTAATCCCAGGTACTTGGGAGGCCAGAGCATGAGAATCACAAGTTTCAGCTTAAGGCTTGCTGGACAATTTAGTGAGGTTTCCATCTCAAACTAAAATCAAAGAAGAATTAAGGATGTATTCAGTGATATAGCATTAGGTTAAAGTACTGACTAAGAATAGTGATGAAAGATTGAAATGAAGTTGTATTTCTTTGAAAACTTGTGCTGAAGAAAGCTGTGTATTATAGACAGTGATTTTTGACACATAATACAGGACTTTTTGTATTACTATTGTTAACTTATATTTTTGTTAAATTAAAATACATAAGAACATTTTCAGTTTTAAGTACTTAGCCCTTATGTGAACATTTTTATCAGATAATTTTAAATTGTTAATTTTGCTAATAAAGTACTGTATAATTGCTGATTTGTGTCATTATTTTAGAAAGAGGTATATGCATTAGCAAACTGTAATGGTACTTAGAACTTTGTTGCTTTTCTTCTTTTGTGCATTAGGCTATTGTGGAGCTGACATCAAGGCCCTGTGTACTGAAGCTGCCCTGATTGCCCTTCGGAGGCGGTACCCTCAAATCTATGCTAGCAGTCATAAACTGCAGCTGGATGTTTCCTCGATAGTGCTCAGTGCCCAAGACTTTTACCATGCGATGCAGAACATTGTGCCTGCTTCCCAACGTGCTGTGATGTCTTCAGGACAGGCACTGTCCCCTATTATAAGGCCATTACTAGAGAGAAGCTTCAACAACATCTTAGCAGTTCTGCAAAAAGTATTTCCTCATGCAGAAATTAGCCAGAGCGACAGGAAAGAAGGTACTGTAAACTACTGTTTATATTGTGAAAATAAGAAAAAAGTGTTCTCAGATTAGTTAGAACTTTATTTCTTTCAGTCGTCACTGTTTCATAACTCGCATTTTGCCTGTATATGGTGGTTGCCATTAATGTTTCTTCACTAGAGATACTTTTACCTCTATCGATGCTCAGACCAAACAGGCAACCCTGTTCTCAGACTGCACATGTCTCCAAACCCCAGGCTGCAATGCGCTCCTGTTTCCTCCCATCTTACATTCCTCTCTCCCAACCATATCACTTCTTTCTCCATCTCCCTAGTGCTGGGATTAAAAGCGTAGGCTCCCAAGTGCTGGGATTACCTTTCTTTGAGCTCTGTTTCTCTTGTAGACTGGATCAATTTCTTGTAGCCCAGGGTGTCCTTGAACTAACAGAGATCTGTCTGCCTCTGTCTCCTAAGTCATGGGATTAAAGGTGTGTGACACCACTGCCTAGCCTCTAGTGGCTTAGTATGTACTCTGATCTTCAGGCAAGCTGTATTTGTTAAAACGTAAGTAAAATATCACTACAAACCTGATTGTTTATGGTTTTAAATTTTTAAGCTTCAAAATTTATTAGATTTTTGACCTGAGATAAAAATCAGAACACCTTTTTAAACAGCAACCACATGGTGGCTCACAGCCATCTATAATGAGATCTTGTGTCCTCTTCAGGCATGCAAGCATATATGCAGGCAGAACACTGCATATATAATAAATAAATTTTAAAAAAGATTTATTTTAGCTGAATGGTGGTGGTGCACACCTCTAATCTAAGCACTCGGAAGGCAGAGACAGGCGGATCTCTGTGAGTTCGAGGCCAGCCTGGGCTACTAGAGCTAGTTCCAGGACAGGCTCCAAAGCTACAGAGAGATCTTGTCTTGCAAAAAAAAAAAAAAATTTATATATGTTTATCTGTCTGTGTGCGTATATGCTATATGGAGGCCAGAAGAAGTCATTGGATCCTCTGGTGCTAGAATACAAGTGGTTATTAGCTACTTGACAGATGGGTGCTAAGAACTTAACTCTGGTCCTCCAGAAGAGCAGTAAGTTTTCTTAACTGCTGAACCGGCTCTCCCAATTTTTCTTTTTTCTTTCTTTATTATTTATTTTTAAGAAAGGGTTTAAGTAAGTAGCCTTTGCTGGTCTGGAACTTGCTATATAGGCTAACCTTGCCTCAAATTCCAAGAGATCCATCTGCCTCTTCATCCCAAGTGCTAGGATAAAAGTACTCTCCTTACCCTAATGTCATCTTAATTAGGCAAGTTTTTGCTTGAAATATGATATCATTTCAAAAGTACAGGTCAGTTTGCTATTGTTGCTTTTGTAAGAGCTGCCCTTTGCTCAGTTGCCTTATTATCTGAACAGGATATGAAATAGGCTGGTTTTGTCCAAATTGTACTCACAGGAGGGGTTTTATGAGGGCACCATTTCTTTCATAGACAATTAAATCAGCTAAGTCTCCCAAATTACAGCTTTTAGTAAATGTGACTAATTTATCACGGTGATTGAACTGTGTTACTTATATTTATAAGTTATTAAAATGCTACAGCTTCATCAATTTGCCCAATTAATCTGTATTTTTGCTAGATAATACATTAACTGATGCCACTTGATTTTCAATCTCATTTTCTTTAGCTTTAGCATTGTTGCTACACAAATTTGTAAGATTCAATTCTTGTGCTTTTCTTTTGACAGATATAGAAACTCTAATTTTAGATGATAGTGAAGATGAGAATACTTTATCAATTTTTGAGATGAGTTGTCACTCAGGATCACCAAAGAAACCATCACCAGCTGCTGTTATAACTAAACCTTATCTTCACTTTACAATGTGAGTATTTATATTAAATTTCTTTTAGTTTAGAATGACTTTTTTGCCTTATGTTTAGAACCCAGTGCAGTTTATTGAAGGATTTTTCTTTGTCTACACATAATTCTCGAAAGTTTTTAGTGTGTGTGTGTGTGAATAATTACATTGCTAGTCAGCTAATGTTCATTTTTCCCAAGAAAAAGAATGTTATATACTAGTTTGTATATTTAAAAAAAAAAGGTAGTGTGGTTTTTTTTTGGGGGGGTGGTGGTAGGGAAGGATTATTACCTTTGGAAATCAACTTACTGTCCCTTGTTAAGAAATATTTACCACCACCCATGGTACTTTAACTTTTGATAAGTTTCAGGTGAGGGTTTAGAGATTCCAAAGCTACTAAAGACATTTTGAATTAGAAATCGCTCATTAATTAAACAAATAACATTTTTTTCTTGACAGAGCATTATTTTTAATTTGCTTTTTCTACTTGCTTTTATCTTTTTACTGTCTGTTTATAGCAACTTTTGTTGTCCACTATAATGAATAAACATTTTTAATGCAATGTAATTTTAAATTAAGACAAAGTAATTTTCAAATACTAAATTATGACTACTTCCATTTACATAATTAATTCCATAGTTAAAGGTCACTGAAGTTCCATTCAGGTAAGTCTATGCCCTGTGTTCAGGAGACTATGTTATGTGTCCTATTGTTTTTCTCTCTTTTCTTCCTTCCTTTCATTCTTTTCTTTCTTTTTCTTAAGACATAGTCTCTCATTGTATCTTAGGCTGGCCTAGAACTCATATTGTAGTTAGTCCAGGCTTACCTCAAACTAGTGGTAATTAGAATATGAGGATCTGAGCTTGAATCCCTAACACCATATTTAAAGAAAAAAAAAACTTCAGATGTGACTGTGTATACCTGTAAACCTGGCATTAAAAGGAAACAAGCAGATTCTGAGAGCTTGCTGGCTTCAGCCCTGGCTGAAATGGCCAGCTTTCAGTTTGGTGAGAACCCCTGTTTGAAGGCCATAGGTAGAAAGTAGTAAAAGGAGGAAGGTACCTCTGACATTTTCCTCTGGCCTTGTGTGTTCATGCCCACCCCTCCACACATACACCAACAAATATGTATTTAAAAATACAAAAAAAGAAGAATTTGCATTTGTGTTTGTTTTAGGCCTTTTTTTGTTTGTTTGTTTGTTTGTTTGTTTGTTTGGTTGGTTGGTTGGTTGGTTTTTCGAGACAGGTTTTCTCTGTAGCTTTGGGGCCTGTCCTGGAGCTAGCTGTTGTAGACCAGGTTGGCCTCCAACTCAGAAAGATCCACCTGCCTCTGCTCTTGAGTACTGAAATTAAAGGCGTGCACCACCACCCAGCCATAATTTTTTTTAATACTGTGAAATGAAGCCCTGAATACCCCGTATTTAGAAACTTAAAATCCATCTTTATTACATTAAAAAAGATCTATCTATCTATCTATCTATCTATCTATCTATCTATCTATCTATCTATCTATCTATCATGTTTAGTCTGTTCTGTGTGCATGTTTATCTGTAGACCAGACCAGACCAGAAGAGGGCACCAGATCTCATTATAGATGGTTGTGGGCCATGTTCAGAATATGTAATTTTTAAATATTTTTTGTGTCTACAGGTCACCATATCATCAGCCAACCTCTTACAGGCCTCGCTTGTTGCTATCTGGAGAGCGAGGTTCAGGTCAGACTTCTCACCTTGCTCCAGCACTTCTACATACACTAGAAAGGTTTTCTGTCCATCGGCTAGACCTCCCAGCACTTTACTCAGTCAGTGCCAAAACACCTGAGGAATCATGTGCACAGGTAGGTTTGTCTCACCACTGTGCACATATTGTGTAAGCCAAAGATTGTTCAGAGGATGGTGAATATTGACTTTTCATTAGTTATTCATTAACATTCTTATGTTGGTATGGTGTGTGATACTTTAAAAATGGTTCGTTTTTTTTTTTTTCCCTATGATACTTCCTTATTGAAAATGTAATATCTTGTAGAAAGGAGAGAAAAGCATTTCTGTCCTTTTTGGATCCTTTTTTCAAAGTTGAGTCTTCAGAGATGTTTTAGACTGTCTTTACTTGGAGCCTCATCATAGGAATTGGAATAATATTTTGTTGAGATGTCAAAAAATTGATTTATAAGAATAGTGATCATAATTCAACTGTGGATGTTTGTATTTGTAAGTTAGTGTTTTTCTTACTTAATTTTCAATTCTTCTGAAGTTCTTATGGCTTATGAAGCAGTATTCTAAATGGAGCTATTTATATTTGCTGCAGTTTTTAAATATGGCCAAAAATACAATGCAAAAGTATCATTCTGGAACTAGGGAGGAGTGAGGGAAATAAATTTTGGGGCTAAGTGGGACCATGTTGTAACCATTTCTGTATCTCTGCACAGTGTCTACATATTGGGAGATCATTAGAATTTTCCCCTTCTCTCTCTTTTTTTCTTTCCATTGTCATGTCTGTGTGTGCATTTGTGTCTGCATGTGTGTGGGCATGACTGTGGATACAAGTGCACCTGGAGTCCTGAGATTGATGTTTGGATATGTCCTGGGTAGTATTTCACTGTTACTCATTGAGCTAAGATCTCTCAACCAGACCCAGAGATTGCCACTGTAGATAATCTTAGTAGCTAATTTGCTTTGGAGCTCCCTTGTCTCTGCCCCCTGAGGCTAATACTAAAGGTAGGCCATCATGCCCACTCAGCATTTGCATGGGTTCTGGTGATCTGAACTTGAGTTCTTGGCTTATTTGGCTAGCACTTGACTACAGAGCCAACTCTCCAACTTTACTTTTGAACCGTTGCTCAGACTGCCATGGAACTCCTGATCTCAGCCTCCTTAGTAACTGAGACTTGAGGTGTCTGGTAGCATGCTAACCAGGAGTTGCTTGTTAAATATTTTAATATTGGTATTTCCAGTAAATAAAGTGAATGTCACTTTGTACTTGAATATTTTGCCCATTTTTATATGGCTTGTATACCTTGTGAGGTGGCACCTATAAATACTTGATGACTGTGCTGTAATTATTTAATTGAAAGTTATTCTCAGATGGGGCATTTACTGCAAGAAGTATGTGTTTGTTAAACAGTTCATAGTGGTATCAACTTAATTTGTCTTTTATTTACAATTCTCTGCTTATGAATAGCACTTCTTCTAAAGCTTTGTTGATGGCTTCTTTCTAAACCTGTAGTCTGAATATAAAACTGTACACCAGTGTTTTGCTTCCAGTTCAATACATCCTAGCTGTGAGCTTTACCCAGTAATATTTACTTTTATGTTTATTCTTTTTGGATAGGAGAAAATTTTTGCAGGCTGTACATGTAAGAGAATTATTCAGGATCACTTAAAGAAAACCCAAATGCTGTACTAGGAAAGTAAAAATTACCAAATTTAACTTCAGAAAAGAGAGACTCTCAACAGCACTAACTGTCAAAAGCACTCAACCTGGATGATTTCATAGGTGAATTAATTTACTTCACTTTGATTTCTAAACTGTTCCAAGCTTAGAAAAGGAGGAAAGCTGAGAGACTGTCAAAAACAGCTACCATAAACCTTTCAAATAAATACAGAATGCTAAAGACCAAGCTCATTTAGGGAATTGCCATAAAGAAAACGTCATTAAGGGAGACTGTTACTAAAAAAAAAAAAATGAGTTAGACTATTATTAAGACACACAAGATTGAGTCAGACATTAGGGAATTAAATATTGGAAAGGATGTGTTAAGGTTATAAATATTGACTATGATGTTACCAAGATCAAAAACACTGATGACAACTTATGCTGGAGAAGATGTGGGGTAAAGGGAACACTCCTGCATTGCTGGAGGAAGTGCAAGCTGGTACAGACTCTTTGGATATCAGTGTGGAGATTTCTCAAAAAATTAGGAAACAACCTTCCTCAAGGCCCAGCAATAACACTTTTGGATATATATCCAAAGGGTGCTCAATCATACCACAAGGACATGTGTTCAACTATGTTCATAACAGCATTGTTTATCATAGCCAGAACCTGGAAACAACCTAAATACCTCTCAACCGAAGAATGGATAAAGGTAGTGCATTTACACAATGGAGTACTGCACAGAGGAAAAAAATAATAACATCTTGAAATTTGCTTGCAAATGGTTAGATCTAGAAAACATCATATTGAGTGAGGTAACTCAGACCCAGAAAGACAATTATCATATGTACTCACTCATAAATGGCTTTTAGACATAAAGCAAGGAAAAACCAGCCTACAATTCACAATTCCAGAGAACCTAGACAACAAAGAGGACATTCATGGATATAATCTTCATGGGAAGTAGAAAAGGACAAGATCTCCTGAGTAAATTGGGAGTGTGGGGATCATTGGAGAGAATGGGAGGGGAGCTGAGAAAAATGTATAGCTCAGTAAAAACAATTTAAAAAAAAAAGAGCTAGTTGAAAAAAATTTAAAAAAGATATGACGATACTGATAACTTAGCATGAGGTTGTATTAAAATAAATACATTACATAGGCTTGGTAACACAGTGCTCTCAACACAGTAGCCATAATTATGGATGCTATTTTTATTACTTCTAAGATTAAGTGAGAATGCTATGAATTTTTTTCAGATGAATTATTTATTTAAGTGTAATCCCATTTATAATCCCACTATAATCTAGAAGGAGCACCCTAACAAGATTTATTTTTCTTCTAGATAATAAACATGAGAGTCACATGGTGAATTATAGAGAAAACGTGCAATAAAGGAACTTTGCTAGGTTTTTATACTAGGATGGCAATAATACTGCTCAGGAATAGACAAAGTAATAGGACCAAAAACATTCATAACTTGAGCTCTGTAGAAATGATGTATGATGATGGTGGCCACCACAGATACAGTTCATATCAGTAACATGGTCATGGGAACTGCTGTCCTTAACAGGGACAGTGGAAAACATAATCCCATTTCTTACTTGTTTGTATCTGTAAGTTCTAGGTTAGACTTGAAAGTGCAAAAGCACTAGGAGAATTTACAAGATCCATATACTTATCATCATTTGCCTAAGAAGTTAGTTTCTAAACAATGTACAAAAACTAGAACTCAAAGGAACTTGATTACAGAATTTGAACTTCATCTAGCAAATATATTCTTTAAATAAAATTGACATAGCCTGGTGAAAAATTTATTTTTATACAGATATCAAGAACAGGTTTCTTAAAAAATAAATAGTATTTAAATCAGGAAAGAGAAAGAATAAAGGTTTAACATAAAAATTTTCAAAACAGCAAGGTATAGTGGTACACTCCTAAATATATCAACATTCTGAATGTTGAGTCAGGAATATCAAGATTGATATAAGATAAGCCTAGACTATATATATTTTTTTAAATATTTATTTATTTATTATGTGTACAGCATTCCTTCCATGTGTGCCCGCAACCCAGAAGGGGGCGCCAGGTCTCATTATAGATGGCTGTGAGCCACCATGTGGTTGCTGGGAATTGAACTCAGGACCTCTGGAAGAGCAGTCAGTGCTCTTAACCACTGAGCCATCTCTCCAGCCCAAGCCTGGACTATATTGTGCATACTTATCTTACTAGCTTCTCACCTCTGCCAAAAAAAGAAAGAAAGAAGAAAATTTACTTTGTATTTATAAAGAGAAAAAAATAACCAATTAAAAAAGATTTTTACCTTTACATGTAAAAGAAAGTCACAAGATTTGTTTAGAGTTACTAAAAACAACTTAATTATGGAAACACTGGAGATGCTGGATATTCGTATTTAGTTAAATGAAAATGTAAATTTATTTAACTATTTCAGGGCATTTTTAGGCATTTTTTACATATAAAATTTAAAGTAATATATACCATTGAGCCGGAATTATGTTTTTATGAATTTTTTCCCTAAAAGATCTGTTAGCTACAAGTTACCCATTGTCAGATGCATAAAGATATGCATCTATAACTTTGTGCATACTGACAAACCAAATAATTCATAAACTGAAAGTCTCTTAATGGAGGGCGGGTAAAGCAGGTGTGTAGCTTATGATATGCTGTGAGGTCGTCAACAGAGATGAGGGTGTTTTACACAGGTTGATAAGAAAGTGAAGAAGGCATGCAAACAGTCCCTAAAATCTGTTCGTAAATGGTGCTTTGATTTAGGAGCAGGAATTTGTGTAACTGGAAATGATTAAACGTTAGTGTTTGTTTCCTATATGTCTTATGTTTTAGTTTTGTGGTGATGAGGATCTCTTAGGGCCTTGTGCATATTGACCGATGCTCTTTTGTGGAACCAGTTTTTCAGCCAACTTTATTTATGCAGATTATGATTACAAATATAAAGGAGAAAAGGTCTCACCTAAATTAGCAACTATTGTAGTGTTTTTAACTTTTTTTATTTTATGGCATTTATATTTGACTGTATCAAGCAAGTGAAGATGAAATAGCTTTGAAGGAGCTAGGTGTGGTGTTGTCTCTGTATTCCCAGTTACTTAGAGGTTGAAGCAGGAGGATCATTTCAGCCCTGAGATCAGCGAGGGTAGTTTAGTGAGGTCTTCCTTCCCTCTGCTTTTTCTTTGTGTGTATGTGCACATATGGTTGTGCCCGCCCATCGAGGCCAGAAGTTAGTCTGCAGCATCATTTCTCAGGTGCCTCCAACTTTGTTTTTGAGATAGGGTCTCCTACTGGAACCTAGGACTGTGTGATTAGGCCACGTTGACTGGCCAGAGAACTCAGTTCCTTTCCTTTCCACCTCAGCACTGGAATTACAAGTGCATGCTCCCATGTGTGTCTTTTGATGTTTGTGGCAGGGGTCAAAGTGAGGTCTCCATGCTTGATGTTAAAAACTGTCTTTCCCATCTGCAACCAAAATTTGTCTCTTTAAATAATAAAACAAAAAAACAAGACCAATTTGGTTGGTTGTCTAGGCTAAATCCTATAATCCCAGCACCCTGGAGTGCTGAGGTAAGGATTTCCACAAGGTCCAGCACAGCTTGGACAAAAAAGTCACATTAAAAGAGAACCATTTTTAAAATGAGAGAACCTCTGTTCTGCAGTTGACTGCTGTGTGTCTAGAGATTGAGATTACAGGTTTGTGTAGTAAAGCATGAATAAGCAGTACTCAGGACGCCTTGTGGTGAACTGCAGCTTCATAGTACCTAGGCTTTGTTAAGAAAGAATCATACTTGGATAAATAGGTATTCTAACTTTATATTTTTTGTTCTTTTTCATTTTTGGCTTTTTTTTCTCCATGTTGATGGGGAAAGTAGAAGGAGAGAGGTATTCTTTGGTAGGAGAAAAAATTATAAAGACCCTTGGTTTTCACCCTTTGGTTGTGTACTCAGTACAGCTGAAGGGCTTCTTAGAGCTCATGCTTAAATAATGTCTTGCCTAGAGCTGTGCAGTAGGATCTCCCAGACCACGACTCACTGAACATTCCCAGAGACCAGCTAATCACTGTTTATTTGTGTCTTAAGATTTTTTTCTCCCTCCCTCCCTTCCTTCTCTTTCTTCTTTCTTCCTTCTTTTGTGGGTGGGAGTTTGGGACAGGGTTTCTCTGTATAGACTTGTCTTGAACTCACTCTGTAGACCAGGTTGGCCTCAAGAGACCCACCTGCTTCTGCTTCCCAAGTGCTGGGATTAAAGGAGTAAACCACCACCACCTGGCACAAATTTTTTAAATTTATAAATGTAGTAGTTTTTCAACAGCGTATCCAAAAAAGAGATTGTTATTTAATAAGACTAATTCTCATTTTTAAATTAATTAATTAATCAATCAATCAATTTATTTATTTATTGTGTATACAGTGTTCTGCCTGCAGGTCAGAGAGGGCACCAGATCTCATTACAGATGGCTGTAAGCAGTTATATGGTTGCTGGGAATTGAACTCAGGACCTTTGGAAGAGCAGTCAGTGCTCTTAACCACTGTGCCATCTCTCCAGCCCCAAAACTAATTTTTTAATAACTCAGAAAGGTCAGCAAATCTGGTTGTAAATTGATACGAGAACATTCTAGGGTAGAGGGTGTGATTCAGGTACATATAAAAAGTTGCTTTCTTAGCCGGGCAGTGGTGGCGCACGCCTTTAATCCCAGCACTCTGGAGGCAGAGGCAGGCGGATCTCTGTGAGTTCGAGACCAGCCTGGTCTACAAGAGCTAGCTCCAGGACAGGCTCTAAAGCTGCAGAGAAACCCTGTCTCGAAAAACCAAAAAAAAAAAAAAAAAGTTGCTTTCTTTGGTATCTCTTCCTTCCTTTTTACCTGCTTGCCTGCCTGCCTCTCTGCCCTGAGGATCAACTTTTAAGTAATTGTGTAACTGAAGGGTCAGTCTGTGGCAAGTTGTTATTCTTTTTCCTTGTGTAATAGCCCTAGCTGTCCAAGAAGTAGCTCTGTAGACCAAGCTGGCCTCCAACTCACAGAGATCTGCCTGCCTCTGCCTACTGAGTGCTGAGATTAAAGGCGTGTGCCACTACCACCCGGCTAGCAAATTACTCTTAGCATGAGTTTCTCTAATGTATGTGATTTTTTTTCCACATTTATTTACTTATTTGTGTGTATGCATGTGCATACACATGTGCCATGTATATATGTAGAGGCCAGAGAAAAACTTTTGGAAGATAGTTCTTTCTAGCATGTGCGTTCTTGGGATTGACTTCAAAAGTTTTTATCCACTGATACCATCTAACATACTTAATACAAAGTAGGTTGGGTATTTAATAGTGTAGTATGAACATGAAAAGAGGGAAGAAATCTTAAGTGACCTTTAAAGGGGTGTATTTTTATGCATGATAAAATAAAAAAGAAGAGCCCTTATGGTGTTCTTTACACTATGTGGATGGTGGTAACTTTGTTCTTTAAAACATACACAGCAAAATGTATAGCAAAACTTTCTTTAGGCACCTCACTGCCTGGAATCTTAGTTAATAGTAGGAATGAAATATATTAGAGAAGTTAATGCCTATTGAGGAGTTTCCCTCACTGTTTAAGATTTAGTGTGCCTTAGAATTGCTTTGAGGCAGTTACTGAAACTTCTGATTCTTTTTACTCTAGACCCACAGGTCCTATTTTACTGATTTTGGAATAGGTTTCAGGAACTTGCATTTTAAACATGCACCCCAGTGTGCTATCATTCTATGTCTTAACTAGATCAATTTTGAGATACAGTTCTTAGCAGTCTTTGGTCATTAGGTATAATAAGGTTTTGTTCGTGTACACGTATTGCTCTTACATTATTGAGCATGTCATAGTATTCCAAGGTGAATGGGAAATCACATTCATGGCTGCTTCATATATAGTTTTTGAGCCCTACAATACACCCTCAGGTGTTAGTAATCTATAATAAGCTACTTGTTGGGATTAGTATGTAATAAAGTAGAATAAAAACAACATAACAGTGTCAGTGTGTTAGCACTTGGAGGTGGAGACAGGTAGAGCAGGAGTTCAATGTCATCCTTGGCTGCATAATGAGTTGAAAGTCACCCTGAATTACATGAAATGTTCTCTCTTCACACCCCCTTAAAACTCACAAGAGACAAAAAAGACTAAAAATCAACAATAATGTGATTCTACTTATATTTTCACTTATTTTTCATTCTCAAAGAATGAATACTGTCTCCTATATTGTTGTCATTATTGACTTAGAAAAAAGGTCGAATATTATAGTTAAAATTAATCTATATGTGGTTTTTCCTTTTTTAGAGATTTCTTATTATTTTAATTATCTTTATATATCTGTATATGTACAGACGAATGCAAATGCCATAGAGGTCAGAGATATGAGATTTTCCTGGAGTGGGAGTTTCAGGCAGGTGTAAGCTGCCTAATGTGGGTGCTGGTAATTGAACTCAGGTCCTCAGGAAGAGAAGTATTTACTCTGAACCACTGAGCTGTGTTTCTAGCCCCTTTATGTGGTTTATTAAAAGCTTAGAATTTAGGTATTGTATAGTGTTTATTTTAGTGAAAATTTTAGTATTTTTCTATTCCCAGAAAGAAAGTGTATGAAAGTTCCCGGGGAAAACATTTTTTGACTAGTTCCAAAGTACTTTAATACTACCAAGTACTAAAGGATTAGTATTTACAGCAGTTCATCACCCCCCTTTTAGTTTACTTAAATTTTTTCCATACAATGATCATGTTCATTCCCCAGCTCTTTCCAGAGCCTCCCTCCTTTCCTACCTACCCAGCTTTATATTCTCTCCTCTCTCTTCCTATCTTCTCTCTCTCAAAAAATATGGAACACTTCGCAGATTTGCATGTCGTCTTTGTTCAGGGGCTGTGCTGATTTCCTGTATTGCTCCAGTTTTACTGTATGTGCTGCTGGAGCACACACACTCTGGTTGTTTTGTGTTCATTCACATGGTGTCCGGGTTTTTCTGTGGCATACACTCTCCTTGAGTTTGTAAGTAAAATAAATTATATTGCTTGAGAATATGTAACAGTTGCTGAGTTTTAAAAGTTTTTAAGGAATAGAAATATCAAATAATTTAACTTCCACAGAGGTCGTTTTGTAGTATTGCCACAGTTCAGAAACCAGTATAGGTGTGCTTCATCCCTGGCTGGTTTTGTACTTACATAGAAAAATTTGGTGCCTCTTTTTCCTGATCCCTTAGTTTTAAGAGGTCAGACATGTCTTGCTTTCACAGAACATGCTCAGTAGATCTTAGGTGAATAGAATATAAATGTAGCAAAATGATGTCAATAGAATAAATCATTGATATTACGTATTTTGTGATAGCAAGATACAAGGAACTCATTAGTGGTTTAACATTTTTGTAAAAATTGAGTTTTATCTCCTCAAATTTTGCTTTTAGCTGTGTTTCATAAATTTAGTATAGTTATAATATTAAATAATATTAAGTAACTACGTCAAATTCTGGAATTTTCTTGGTGACATAAAGATGTTCACCTCTTTCTTGTGATAGCCCATTTTAGTCAAGTCAGAGCAGAGCTAGCTTTGAGCTTTCTGCTTTATTCACATTTGAGTTTGATGTTTTTTCATGTAGATTTCAATTTTTAAACAAAATAGCTGTTTTATAATGGGGCTGTAAATTCTTAATTTAAAAAATGCACAGAGCTGTGTATATAGCTCGTTGGTTGAACACTGAGCAACTTGTGCAAGACTCTGGGTCTGATTCCCAGAGTTGCCAAAATGAAGAAAGAAAATGGGGAAACTTTCACACAGAGAGGTCTGTGGACACACATGAGGCAAGTGCTCTGCCACTGAGCAGTACTCCCAGCCCCTGAACTCTTGAATTTGGTGCTAAAGTACTGTCTTGTAGGTTTGGCTTTTCAGATAACTAGAACTCTTAGAAGTAGTTTGTATCATTAGTGCTCCCCTGATTTGGGTATGTCTAGCTCCAGTAGCTTGGGTTTTGCCTTTGATATTTAACAGGAGTAATTAAAAGAAAACCTAGTTAAGAGACTGTAATATCTGGGTCAAGAAGGATGCCGAAAAGAAATGAAAATGAAGTGTGAACAGACATTGGTGTTTGTTCATTTTACTTGTGCAAGAGTGCTGGTCATGTCAGAGGTATTTTGAAACGGTTGGTTCAGTAATTTGGCCTACTGTCTTTTTTTCTCTATAACAGTTTTTCTGTTTTCTACTACACCTTGCACATCCACCAATCCAAGACACCTTATAGGTGAGTATTTTCCTAGTTCTCAAATGGCATCAGTTGTTCCCAGCTAGGTGCCACTTCATTAAAATTAGACTCTATTTTTCTACTCTGAATTACAGTTATTTGATTCCAGAAAGACTATTTTAGACCATAACTTTAAAAGTTACAAACAGGGGATGTAGCTCAGTGACACTTGGCTATTGTGTGCAAAGCCCTGGAAGCCCTGGGTTCCATCCCCAGGACCTTGCATCCCCAACATCAAAACACAGTCTCGTGATAATGGGTAAACTACTGAAGGATTGTTTTTACATTACTCCCAAACCAATAACTCACAATTCACAATAGGATTGCATTTCTTCTTTCTGATGTTTATACTCAAGAATTTTAAAATGCTAGTTTCAGGCTTGTTATTTACTTTAAGCGCTCCCAATTGAACTTCGGTTCTTCCACATACTGCACAAGCACTTTACCACTAAGCTATATTTTTTTTTAGTTTAAAAAACTGGGAAAATCTGGCTTGAGAGATCACTCAGCAGTTAAGAGCACTATCTACTCTTCCAGAGGTCCTGAGTTCAATTCCTGTTAACCACATGCTGACTCACAACCAGGTATAGTGGGATGTCCTCTTCTGGCATAAAGTTGATAGAGCATTCATATACATAAAATAAATCTTTTTAAAAAATGGGAAATTAGAACAAGTTGGTTTTATACTTAAAAATATGAAAGCTTACTGTAGTATTGTGAGATACAAACCAAGGAATTAAAAGGGAAAATACTTTAATAGTGTTTTTTAGTTTTTCTAGAAAGTAAACATGGTTCCCAACTAAAGGCTTAGAAGAAACATGGAAATAATCTCTAGATGTTGTTTATCTCATGTAGTCTCCTGTTGTTATCATTATACTCACGGACTAGAAAGTAGAAAGGTGAAGGGTTTTGGATTTCTCTCTATTTGTGTTAGACTTACCTGCTTAGGCTTTTTAATACGGTTTTTAAGTTCTATAAGAAAAAGGGTATTTTCCTAGAGGCACCGGAAATAACAGAATGTTATGTTCTAATTATAAATTTTGGAGAGGAGTTGATAAAAAGAAAAAGGAAATCGAAGTAAACCCTTGTCTTTGAGAATTGGTGATGTTTGTGTGTAGTTTATGGCTGCCAGGCAGTCAGTGCACTTGTTAGACTGCATTGTTTAACATCTGGCTTTCCAAAGTTCTTATTATCCCTAACCTTCTGTGCAGTGCGTACTCACTCTGATGCATGGTAAAAGCTGAATATTTTCAACATGTATTCCTAGACAATCTAACAGAGCACTAGAATGACAGTCAAAAATTATTTTTGTGCAGGGATGTTTTGCTTTCTCTTACACACTGGGCATGTGGTGATAACTTGCATGGCTGAATTTAGTGGTTGATTTATGAAGTTTATGAGTAAACTATTGTTTGCTAGTCTTTTTGCTTTGGTTACCTTCCTCTCCTTCCTAGTTTACCAGCACATACAGGGGAATTAGATAGTGGCAGTAAGAATTAGTTACTGTCTTCCTCATACCATGACTGATCTTGGCGACATGCAGTAATTTTTTTAAATGAATGTCTCTGTTGCCTTTGAACTTCTGTGTTATTTGTTCTTTTTGCCAATTATTTATGCTATTCTGCTTTTATGAAGTTCTGTGAGAGCTTCGAGGAGGGAAAAAAACATGAATTTTTAAGATTTAGGATAAGAGTATTTTATGTAAAAGTTAGCATTTGTGAGTCCTGAAGTAAAACCAGGTTGTACAGCTGCTCTGGATTGGTGGATACGCAAATATCAAGAAAGAAAGGAGCACACGTGTGAGAAAGAACATCACTTGTTTCTTCATGCTTGGGGGAGAGTCTGTGTGCGCCTCTGGTTACTTACTGAGTTGGCAGCACATATCATGTTATTAAAAAGGTTTAATGTATAAAATATTGAATAAATTCATGTAATTGGTAAGCATGCTCTTGAAATAAAAATAATTCTTTTTAAAAACCAAAAAAAAGAAAATTTCTGTATTTCTCATAATTTTTTGCCTGTATGTTTATTTATGTGTGTGTGTGCATGTGCGTGTGTGTGTGTGTGTGTGTGTGTGTGAAGATCTTGCTATATAGCCCAGGTTGGCTTCAGCCTTGATATGTAGTCCCATCTGTCTTGGAATTTACAGTTCTTTTTTTGCCTCAGTCACCTACAAAGTTAGAGTTATAGGCATGTGTCACTACATCTGCACCTGATAATTTCTGTTAGGTTCTAATTTATCTTTCATTACAAAGGCTCATCACAGTTTGTTTAAAATGAGGGAAATAACTAGAAAATAGAACTTTCAAGTTAGATTAAAGAGATATTGTCAGATGTTCTTGTTTATATCTAAACTTGTTAAAAAAAACAGTGGCAAGATTGTATATTAACATGCAAGAATTCAGTGATGGGCTCAACAGCTGTTAACTTGCCCATAGAGAAGAGAATTTCTGGTTTACCAGTCTGGTTCTTACTGTTGTGTGTTTGCCGAGTCTGACAAGAAGTATCATTTTTAACAACCGAGGAAATGTCACGTTGAATTTTCTGATAATGGAATGTCTCAGAGCACCTTGCTCATTTATCTATTGATTGATTGTGACTTTTCAAGATAGGGTTACTCTTGGCTACCCTGGATAGCCTTGACTATGCTGGAACTTGCTTTGAAGACCAGGCAGGCCTTGAACTCACAGAAGTTTGCCTGCCTTCTGAGTGCTGGGATTAAAAGCATGTGTCACTACTGTCCAGTTTATTAATGTTCTTTTGAGTACTAAGGATATTTTGTGACTATGAAGAATTGAAGCTTAAGTAATAGAAAGAAGTGAATAAATGTGTAAGCAGAAAGTTCACTAAATTTAAGCTCCAGGGTAGTACAACATGGCCAAAATATATATTCATGTATTGAGTGACTTTAGGCCCTGTGCCTAAGTATTTCAACTATGTTGTCTTTTTCTTCCTTACTGAAGCTCATTAACTCTTAAATTAACATAGGCAATAGAAATGTTACGCTTATTTTTTATTTGCAGCATATTTTATAGTGGTATGTCTTGTTGTACATGATAAATAAAACCATTTTCTACCTTTATCTTATTAATATGTACTGAATAGGAGTAGTTAAATTGCAAAATACCCTTTTTGGGATGAAGCAAGAATTCATAGGAGTTACATATATAGACTTGCATATCTTATCTTGAAGAAATTAATTTTGAACATTATTGATATATATATCATGCATACAGGGGTTGCTATGTAGGCTTTAGAGTACTCAGTTTGAGAGCTGGGCAGTGGTGGCACACACCTTTAATCCTAGCACTCAGGAAACAGGCAGACGGATCTGTGTGAGTTCGAGGCCAGCCTGGTTTTTAAGAGCTAGTTCTAGAACAGGCACCAAAGCTACACAGAGAAACCCTGTCTCGAGGGGTGTGTGTGTGGGGGGGGGGGGGGAATACTCAATTTGAGCTTAAAAAAACACTGATTCTTTCCTTAGATATTTCGAGAAGCTCGAAGAACAGTACCAAGTGTTGTTTATATGCCTCATATTGGTGATTGGTGGGAAGCTGTCAGCGAGACTGTGAGAGCAACTTTTCTGACCCTGCTACAGGATATACCATCCTTTTCACCTATATTTTTATTGTCTACCTCTGAAACCATGTACAGTGAGCTCCCTGAAGAGGTAAGAAGCACCTCAATATTTATTTTGCCTTATTAAAAAAATAGTTGACTTGTTAAATTAAACAACTTTTAATTAGAATAAAATCAGGGTTTTTATACAAGATCTACAGCTTCGTAGCCATTATTCTTGTTTGCTATAATCTTCCTCACTGCTATGAAGACTGAGACAGTTAATGCGTGGAGCAGAGCCTGACATGTGTGACTCCTCAGAAAGCCGAGCTCTTCCATCACCAGGCCCTTCATAATGGTCCTCTTCATTCTTCTCTGTGAGATCAGTTGATGGGAATTGACATGTAGCTTTTCATTAGTAGGGGTACATTTGAGTTAAATATTATTGTGCATTTGTGTTTTAAAAATATAACTGAAATTTACTTATGAGTTTAGACTTAAAGTAATGATTGAGGGGAAGAAATTGACATTGAGTGAAACTGCTTAAAAAATTTTAATACCCCAGTCTTTCTTGATCTTCAAATGGTGTATTTTAGAAGTACTTAGTGAGAAATAGTTTTCTAGGAGATACAGTAAAATAAAGTTTACCTAAAATATTTATGTTTTATGTAATATAAACATGATTATGTAGAATTTTGTGATTAAAGTGTTTATTTCCTGAGTTCTTTCATGTTTCACCTTTTGTTAGTTGTTTCGATAGATATTATTGTATGTATATATTGTATGTGCATATGCAGGTCATGATGTATATGTCAGAGGACAACTTTTGGGAGTCAGCTCCCTCCTCCATTCTGAGTTCTACAGATCAAACTCAGATTTTCAGGCTTGTGTGGTAAATATCTATGCCTGCTGAGACCTCTTACTGGCCTGAGTAGAATAGTTAATTTATTGAAACCTTTTTTAGTTATTTATTTATTTATTTATTTTTGTTTTTCGAGACAGGGTTTCTCTGTGGCTTTTGGAGCCTGTCCTGGAACTAGCTCTTGTAGACCAGGCTGGTCTCGAACTCACAGAGATCTGCCTGCCTCTGCCTCCCGAGTGCTGGGATTAAAGGCGTGCGCCACCACCGCCCGGCAACCTTTTTTATTTTTAAATTGTGTGTGCTTGTGTGTGTGTGTGTGTGTGTGTGTGTGTGTGTGTGTGTTCAAGGGCACACAAAGACCAGAAACTGCAGTGACAGACAGTAGTTAGTTTTCTGTCATGAGTTCTGGGACCTGAATTTGGGTCCCCTGTAAGAGTAGCCACCCACTCACAATGCTATTAATCATAACTTTAGTATCATTAATAGAGGGTATAGTTTAGCTGTGTGTGGTAGTCAGAAAAATCAAGGTACTGATTGCAGCTGAAAAATTAGAAGTTTGTTAGCACTGAACTTAAGATTTCAGCTTCTTTTCCTTTTATATGATGATCTACATTTTTTGCTCCCCACCCCCACCCCGAGACAAGGTTTCTCTGTACTTTGGAACCTGTCCTGGAACTAGTTTTTATAGACCAGACTGGCCTCGAACTCACAGAGATTTGCTTGCCTCTGTCTCCCAAGTGCTGGGATTAAAAGCATGCACCACCACCACCCAGCTCTATTTTTAGCTTTTATGAATCATAGTTTTTAAGAATTTCTATATTTTGAGGTGAAGATTATATGAATTCTCTGTATACTGATTGTATAATTGTGCAATTTAAAAATATTATGTAATAAGTACTATTGTAAATGGGAAAAGGTTTACATCTATCGTGTGTGTGTGTTTGTGTGTATATACATACATACATACATGCATATATACATATATACATATATATATATATATATATATATATATATATATATATATGCATCCATCCATCCATCCATCCATCTATCTATCTAATCTATATATCCCTGGCTAGTCTCAAGCTCATGACAGTCCTCTTGTCTTAGTCCCTAAATAGCCCCCTAAATGTGAGCTACCATGTCTAGTTCTGCTCTATTTTTCAACGAACTATTTCCATGGGACTTGTGTGTTGGTATTAGGACAAAATAGAACCTCTTTTATATTCTCTTAATGTTTCTATCTTCTAGTCCAGAAAAACAGTAGAACTCTTTATGTTTATTTTCATATTTTCTTAAACATTTAGTATGCATCTATTTCATAATAGAAATAACTATTACTAGAATATCAGGTTAAATGAATGTGTTTAGTTTTGAGGAACTGTGTTCAGGTGTCATACAATGTTTCTCAAAAGCTTTAGAAGTCATTGCTCTGTGCTAACAAAGGCTGTGGAGGTGCAGTGCCTTACTCAGGGTCTTACTACTGTTTAATGACAGAGCAAAGATTTAAAGTGTCTCTGATTTCAAATATCATGCACTAACAGTAATTCTTTCAAATTTTTCAAATTCTATTATTTATATTCATGGTTGTTTTTGCCAGCATGTGTGTCTGGGCACCTTGTATGTGCTTAGTGTCTACAGAAACAAGAAGAAGGCCTTGTAATAAAATTAACTATTTAGTTATGGATATGGAATTAAAGACATTTGTCAGCTGCCGTGTTGGTGCTGGGAACTGAACCTGGGTCCTGGAGGAAGAACCAGTGCTCTTAACCATTGAGCCATCTCTCCAGCCCTCCAAATTTATTTGGATTGTCTTTATTTAAGGGGCATAGCATGGTGTTTTGGTATAAGTCCAAAACCAAGGAGTTATTCTCTTCTAGGATTGTATAGAGCCATGTCTTACAATTAGGTCCTTGTTTCATTTTCAGTTGTCCCCTCCCCACAGGGTCCAATTTCTTTTTTTTTTTTTAAAGGATTTATTTATTTATTATGTATACAACATTCCTTCCCTGTAAGCTTGCATGCCAGAAGAGGGCACCAGATCTCATTATAGATGGTTGTGAGCCACCATGTGGTTGCTGGGAATTGAACTCAGGACCTCTGGAAGAGCAGTCAGTGCTCTTAACCTCTGAGCCATCTCTCCAGCCCTCCAATTTCTTATTTATGCATTCAACATCTTTTTTATTTATTGAATGGAGATGGAGGAGGAGTGGATGGAGATGGGGATAAATAGGATCTACAACTTTGAAGGCTATTAGAAGTAAGCATAGGTGGAAAACTTCATAACACCATATTTGATAGTGAGTTTTTGGATATAACACCAAAAAGCAAAAACAAAAAGTGATAAATATAAATAAGTTGGATCTTAAAATTTTTAAAAAACTTTTGTGTATTACTGGGCACTGTTGATAGAATGAAAGGTAAACAAAAAATGGGAGAAATACTTGAAACAATAAGAAAAGCTTTTTTTCCCTCCCTTTTGAGACAGGGTTTCTCTGTGGCTTTGGAGCCTGTCCTGAAACTAGCTCTTGTAGACCATACTGGCCTTGAACTCACAGAGATCCGCCTGCCTCTGCCTCCCAAGTGCAGGGATTAAAGGTGTGCACCACCACCACCACCACCACCACCACCACCACCACCCAGCAACAAGAAGAAAAGCTTTTATCAGGAAGTTTGGAGTCTAGTAGTTAGACCTAAAACCAAACAAACAAAAAAATCAAAGATAGTGTTAAATGTCATGGTGACAAAAGTGGATGATGTAAAAGGATTTAAGTAGCATATCCTGGAAAAGATAGTGGTGTATGGAAATCCTACATAAGTGGACAGATGAGAGGTGATTGCTGAGATGAGAACTACTGACTTATGTTTACTTTGAATTTTCATGTAAGGTATGATGGGATAGTCTATCAAATGTCTATTTTAATGACAGCAGAACCAGGATTCCAGAGGATACTGTGAAATAGAATTGATAGGGAAAGAACAGAGCATGGGAAGTACAAAGAAATACAAATACCTTGAGGTCTTTGATCCATTTGGACTTGAGTTTTGTGCATGGTGATAGATATGGATCTATTATTATTCTTCTGTGTTGATATCCTGTTATGCCAGCACCATTTGTTAAATATATTTTCTTTTTTTCCTTTTGATATTTTTTTTGCTTCATTGTCAAAAATCAGTTGTTCAAAAGTATGTGGATTAATAATCCAGGTCTTCGATTCGGTACTCCTGTCTTATACCAATACCAGACTGTTTTCAGTACTATAGCTCTGTAGTAGAATTTGAAGTCAGGGATGGTGATGCCTCCAGAAATTCTTTTATTGTACAGGAAGCCAGCCACACTGAACCTCATAGAAGAGAAAGTGGGAAGTACACTTGAACGCATTGGCACAGGAGACCACTTCTTAAATATAACCCCAGTAGTACAGACACTGAGAGAAACAATTAATAAATGGGACTGAAACTGAAAAACTTCTGTAAAGCAAAGGACACGGTTAACAAGACAAAATGGGAAAAGATCTTCACCAATCCCACATTGGACAGAGGACTGATCTCCAAAATATACAAAGAACTCAAGAAATTGGTCATCAAAAGAACAAATAATCCAATAAAAAGTGGGGTACAGGTCTAAACAGAGAACTCCGAACAGAGGAATCTCAAATGGCTGAAAGACACTTAAGGAAATGCTCAACATCCTTAGTCATCAGAGAAATGCAAATCAAAACAACTCTGAGATTCCATCTTACACCAACATCAAAATGGCCAACATCAAAAACACTGATGACAACTTATGCTGGAGAAGATGTGGAGTAAAGGGAACACTCCTTCATTGCTGGAAGGAGTGCAAACTGGTACAGACTCTTTGGATATCAGTGTGGAGATTACTCAAAAAATTAGAAAACAACCTTTCTCAAGACCCAACAATACCACTTTTGGATATATATCCAAAGGATGCTCAATCGTGCCACAAGGACATGTGCTCAACTATGTACATAGCAGTATTGTTTGTCATAGCCAGAACCTGGAAACAACCTAAATGCTCCTCAACCGAAGAATGGATAAGGAAAATATGGTACATTTACACAATGGAGTACTACACAGCAGAAAAAAATAATGACATCTTGAAATTTGCAGGCAAATGGATGGATCTAGAAAACATCATATTGAGTGAGGTAACCCAGACCCAGGAAGACAATTATCATATGTACCCACTCATAGTGGTTTTTAAACATAAAGCAAAGAAAACCAGCATACAAATCACAATCCCAGAGAACCCAGACAACAAAGGGGGACCCTAAGAGAGACATGCATAGATCTAATCTACATGGAAAGTAGAAAAAGACAAGCTCTCCTGAGTAAATTGGGAACATGGGGACCTTGGGAGAGGGTTGGAGGGTAGGGGAGTGACAGAGAGGGGGAGCAAAGAAAAATGTAGAGCTCAATAAAAATCAATTTAAAAAAAGAAATACAAATATGAAGATTTTATTTGTTTGTTTTTGTTTTTCAAAACAAGGTCTGTAACGCTGGCTGTCCTGGAACTTACTCTGTAGACAAGGCTGAAAGAAATATGAAGATTTTAAAAAGTTATTCTTAATATGCTTCCAGCTCCAGATTCTAAATAATTATTTTTTGGTTCTATGTAATAACTTTTTGAGATATGTCTAACAATTAGTTTAATCAACTTTTGGATTTGCTTTTGTCTGATGAGATGATCTTTACATATATATTACCTTATCACTTTTTAAGTTCTTGGACATTTTTCCATTGTGTTTTAGCTTATGAAATCATACCTTTTGCCAGCAGAATAAATGTTCGATGTTTTAAGAATGGTACTAGATATTGGAGGAATTGTAATTTGATTTAATATGTATGCTTTTAATTTTCTCTTTCTTTGTTTATATGTATAGGTTAAATGTATCTTTAGAATACAATATGAAGAGGTATTATATATTCAAAGGCCTATTGAAGAAGATCGAAGAAAATTTTTCCAAGAACTTATACTCCATCAGGCATCATTGGCACCACCACGAAGGAAGCACACTGGTAAGTTCCAAAAGACTTTATAAGAAAATGACAGAATGGAATTAAGAAATATTCAGGTCCTATGCTGGTTCTTTCCCTGTCCGGCTGGAGTTGGCGAGCTCCCATTAGCTCAGGTAAACTGTTTCAGTGGGTGTTCCCATCATGGTCTTGACCTCTTTGCTCATATTCTCACTCCTCCCACTCTTCAACTAGACTTTGGGAGCTAGTCTAGTGTGCCAATGTGGGTCTCTGCTCTGTTTTTATCAATTGCTGGATGAAGGTTCTATGGTAATATTTAAGATATTTATCAGTCTGACTGCAGGGCAAGGCCAGTTCAAGTACCTTCTCCTTTGTTGTTTAGCGCCCTAGCTGGGGTCATCCTTGTTGATTCCTGGAAATTTCTCTAGTGCCAGGTTTCTTGCTAGACCCATAATGGCTCCCTCAATAAAACTAGTCCCTCTGAATGTGGGTGACAGTTGTATGACTATGGGCTGGGTTAGACTGCGGGGCCACTGGCAGTGGCACCAGGATTTATTCCTGCTGCTTGTACTGGCTTTTGGGAAACCTATTCTTTTTGGATGGATACCTTGCTCAGCCTAGATATAGTACTGGGGAGGGGGCTTGAACCTTTCCCAAAGCAATGTACTTTACCCTTTCTGTTTAGTGGGTAGGGGTTGGGGTTGAGGAGGATGGGTAGTGGGAATGGGAGGAGGAGAGGGAGTGGCAACTGGGATTGGTATGTATAATGAAAAAAGATAGTTTGTTTTCCTTTTAAAAAGTAATAAAAGAAATTTTTTAAAAAAGAAATATTTAGGCCATTAGTCTTGGTGGCCAATACCTTTCTTTACTCACTGAGCTACCTCATTGACCTAGTGGACATGTTGAAAATGGCCATGTGTTTACTTGATCCGAGATTGAGAATTATATCTTTGTTAAAGTTTTATCAAGCACTTCAGAGCTTCTGGTAGAGTCTGCATTCAACAGCCGAAAAAGCCAAGGGGAAAAAGCTATCAGTTCTACTCAGTTTCAGTTATCTGAAGTATCCGGACTAGAAATGGCAGGTTGTGAATAACAGAAGTAATTCCTTTGTGGACCAGGGCAGATTTGATCGTCTAAGAGGTGGTGTGTTAGTTATTTTTCTCTTTGTTATAAAATGCATGACAAAAATTACTTAAGGAAGGAGACCTTGTTGCAGCTCACACTTTGAGTAGGTGCGTTTGATCCTGATAAGAAAAGTACCACAGTGGAGGGAGAACAAGACACTGATCATGTGTCTGCAGCCAGGAAGCCTGGTGGGGAATGCTGGTGCTCAGTGTGTTTCCTCCCCCTGAGGCCCCAGTCCATGGGGTGGTGCTACCCACATTCCAAATGTCCACCCTCTTCATTTAGACCTCACTAGACACTTACACAAAACCAGAGGTGAACCTCCTAGGCGATTACAGACTCATACACATTGACTATGAAGTTTGACAGTCAAAGTGGGTTAGAATATGGCCTTTTCTGGCTTACTTGAAAAGTTTCTAAAATAATATTTAGAATATATTATGAGGGTTTGAAAGACTTCATAGCCTTGTTTTAAGCATTTTATTTTTCTTTGGTTTGGAGCAATGGTATTAAAAGTTAAAGAATTTGTTGGGTTTCAACTCTCTGAATTAGGAAAGAACTGCAGTCTAAGACATTGAAGAGGATTTATTTTCCCCACTTGTAAAGGTACATAAAAGATGCAGTCCTGCTCCTTAATCTTTCAACATTATGAGGAAATAAACATTTTTGTTAAGATAATTTTAAAACCGTATTGCCTATTTTAAAATATGCCATTTAAATTACTTCTTTGAGATTTCATACATATCTCAGTATATTTTAATATTTTAAACCCATATTACCCATTTTAAAATGTCATTTAAATTAATTCTTTGAGAATTTCTTATATATCTCAGTATGTTTTTAATATTTTCTTTATGAACATTAGTTTTTGCCTGATAATATGTCCTTGTGAGGGTATCAGGTCTCCTGAAACTGAGGTTACATAGGGGTGATGGGAGTTGAATCAGGTCCTCTGGAAGAGCAGCTAGTGCTCTTAACCACTGAGCCATCTCACCAGCCCCAACACAAGTGTATCTTAATACACCTACTCTTTCCAAGTCCTCCAGAACTATTTTGTTATCTCCTAACCCCACCCCTTGTTCTTTACATGTCTCTTAACGGTTCTTGTAGGACATTAAACATTTTTCTCTTTCCTGTTATGTTCTTAGGTTTCTATAAATATCTACTTGTTTTGTTATTTGTTGTTTTTTTTTTCTCCTTGGCATCTAAATGAATGCCTGGTAAACTTTTATTTTGTGAGTAGGAGAATCCATCATATGTTATATTATTAATATAATATATTCAGATAATATATGACATTATTTATAACTTAATATATATACTCTTAGATAAGTCTATTTTTAGTCCCATCTATGTGAATTAATTTTTTTATTTATTTTGAAGTAGACTCATCTGTAACCCAAGCCAGCCATGAACTTTCTGCTTCAGTAATCTAAGTGCTGGGAGCAAATAATGATGCCTGGCTTGGATTTCTATTTTTCCTTTTTAATATTTTATTTTTCCTTATGTTTTAAATTCTTTACTTATTGTGCTTGTGTTTGATGGACAACTCTGTGAAGTTGGTTATTTCCTTCTACCTTTATGTGGGTTCTGGAGATTGAATTTAAGGCCCAAGGACGTACTTTACCCACCGAGCTATCTTACTGCCTTTTTAGACAGAGACCTTGAACTCATGATTTTCCTATAACATCCTGAATGGGTAGGATTACAGGCATGAGCCACCACATTTTTTCCCTCTTTTGAGTTGCTTTATTGAGTTTTTTTTTTTTTATGTTAAAGATTTAATCAAAATACTTAGCATTTAAGTCCTGAGCCTGAGCTTTAGTATGATGCCAGGAAACCAAAACAAAATAAAACATTTTTTGTCTTTATTAAAATTAAAAAGCTTTTATGAAAGTTGTGGTATTTTGTTTTTGTTTCATTTTGTTTTGAAACAGGATCTCAACTGTGTTGCTCTAGCCCCCTGGAACTCACAGAGATCCACCTACCTCTGCCTCCCAGAGTGCTGTGATTAAATGTATATGCTGCTACACCTGACTTGAAAGATAATTTTTGTAATACATACGTCTGACTAAAGAATATAATGAAGATTATATGAACATCTCTTAGCACTTTACAGTAGAAAATAAAACATTTCAGTAATAAAATGGATAAATAATATACAAAATATGAGGGTAGAATTCTTAGAGGGCTAGGGGACTTACTGTAATTATTCAGTAAGGTGAAGTTATTCTCTTACTTTTAATTTCCATATGAAGTTTTACTTATTGGGTTTTCATGGTTCACATACACTTGTAATTTCCTTTCTTTTAAAGATTGTTTTGGGAGAATGTACAAAGTCCAATTGAGCCCTGGCTTACCATGTTAAAATCTTAACACTTTTCCTCTCTCTCTCTCTCTCTCTCTCTCTCTCTCTCTCTCTCTCTCTCTCTCTCTCTCTCTCTTTTTCTTTTTCTTTTTTTTTTTTTTTTTTTAGCTCTGTGTGCTATGGAAGTGCTTCCGCTTGCATTACCATCTCCTCCTCGTCAGTTATCAGAATCAGAAAAAAATCGGATGGAAGACCAGGAGGAAAATACATTAAGAGAGTTGCGGTTGTTTCTCAGGGATGTTACCAAGAGGCTGGCCACAGATAAACGCTTTAACATCTTCAGCAAACCGGTGGATATTGAAGAGGTCTTGTTTCAGTAGTGTGCAAACAGTGAAGTTGAACTGGCTAAAAGAAAAAAAATATTGACATCTTTTTTGGAAGGAAAAAAAGCAAAGGCATGGATGAATATTACCCCTAGCCTATAAAATTTTAATCCATGTAATATAATAACTACCAGTGTCATCAGCAAACATCTGGTGACTCTTGAGTGAAATTAGTGACCAATTTGTGTATGTCCTCTTAATTATTATTGCTATCTGTGATCACCTACTCTTCAATTTACGAAGAGGATTAAAATTTACTTTTGTGAAATGTCCATAATAGACTATTTTTATTCCAGGATAAATCCTGCTTTTAAAAGTACATTGGTATCAATGCTTTGGTGCCAGTACTGGCATTTCCTTAACTGTTTGTAACTGTGAAAAGAGGCAGTAAAGCCTTCCCTATCCTAGTCTTTCTGCTTTAGAAAGGCCTCTTTTTAAGTCGCACATCCCATGCACTTAATCTGTCCAATCCAAAGAGTTTCTCTGCTCCCAGTGGAAAATTCCTCACTTTGTATGTGTATTGTTCTGTGTAATTGTGGGAACTTGGTTTGTGATGGTGAGAAAAGGAATTTTCCATTTGGAATATATTAGAATGCTGTCAATTAAAAACAAACAAACAAAAAAAAACCCCAACTTTATCCTGGGATAATATAGTGTGGATGACCACAGTATAATCTTTACTGGCCTTCTCCTTATAAGTTCAGACTCCATGTTTGAGCAGTTTGGTGTTTTTAGTTTTTTTTTTGTCATTTAAAAAAATTTGAATTATAAAATGATTCAAAGTTTAATGTGTGTCCTAATTGTGAAATCTGTGTTTTTGGACCTTAGCAGATTCCTTTGGAACCATTATGTTATCTGTGACTGGGAAGAATGGGTTAGCGTTACATTTTCCCTTCAACAACTCTGAAAATATACATCTTTTCCTTCTTCTTTAGTAAAGGGACTGTCAGAATTCTTATTTGGATTATTATCTACAATGTTTAGCAGTCCATTTGATACTTTTTCAAAAAACATGCAAGGTCATTTTATTTCTTTTCTAGTGGTTCAGTTGAGGAAGTTGGGTAGTGACAGCCAAGTTTGGGAAGGTTTTTTAAATTTAAAGCCTATAGTCTTTTACTTTTTAAATTTGAGACAGAGTCTTATTATGTAGACTGGATGACTTTGAACTTGCAGTCCTCCAACTCCCAAATTTCGGGAGTATAGGCATGCATCACCATGCTTGAAAGCCCTCAGTCGTTCATCTTTTCCGTCTTAGCTATCTTCCCACCTTTTCCCACTGAAATAGCAGGACATGTAAGATATGTGTAATATATGCTTTTGGCTTAAAAAAAACACAGGATTTTCATCTTAAATAATCAGCTAATTTTAAAGATTTCTTTCTATGGTCTTAAGAACTAAGCCCAGGGTCTTGCATGCATGGCAAGTGTTCCACCAGCCAAGCTATCTCCCATCCCTGCTTCTCAGGCTCAGATAAACTAGTTTTCTTCTTGCTCAAGAAACTTTTTTCTTCCTAATCACAAAATTTGGGCAGATTTCTTCCATCTTTAAGAGAATGTTTCATAAATCATGGTAAAGAAATAGAAAGGAAGAGAAATCCTAAAGTTTAGGTAATAATTTTAGTTAATTTTATGATCCTCTTTTCTGTCTTAGGTTCATTCTGGTCTTGCTCTCAAAGCTGAAGCAGGAGTAGCAGGGGAAGAATAGAAAAGGGAAAACAAGATAATTCCTAAGTCGTTTAAGACATAAAAGTATATGCTCAAATAATGCATTAGAAGTGGCTAATACTATCAAATTTAAAGTCATTTGAAGAAAACAATATTAAAAACATACTAAATTTAAAACTAAGTATGTGCTAAAATTTCATACTCTTAATCGTATAAACTCTAAATGCCTTTTCTTTTATAAATATTTGTTTCCACTTTTATGCCATGGCTGGACCTTAGAGTTCAACTAATAGTTCCGTTCCTGCCTGCAATAAGATCCCACTTAGAGCTGACAGTCACACAACTTATGAATGGCCTTAAAATTTAAAAAACATGCACAAATTACATGCATGCATGGGTATGCACGAGTCTCTGTATTAACTTAAAATCATGGTATCAGTGCCATTCAAAGCTATATGAAAACAAACCCTCACTTTCAGACAGCAGAAACTGCCCAGAAGTTGGTCCTGAGCTAGTTTTAGACATTGCTCAAACTGCTTTCAGATTACAGTTCACTACTTGACTTGAGGTTTCCACTTGAGAAAACAATAAATATAGCTTGCTAATCCTTCCTTACTGGTGATGTGACATTAAAACATAAAACTTACTTTACAAATCCTGGCTGAATGTCTTGCTGTAGAATCATTTATATGTAGAGACAAGTCCAGCAAGCTCTTTACAAGTTAGAAAAAAAATACTTATTTAATTGACACAAAATGTGTGTAATGACTCCAAAGGAGTAGAAAATACTTCCCATGAAATGGTTCACCTTATAGATAGAGTTAAAAAAGAAAGTTTTGTTGAAAAAATTTAAAACATATACCAGAAATTCTGTATTAATATGAAGAAAAATCTCTCTTAATCCCCCCCCCCCCCATTTCTTTTGAGGTAGCACATTTACTGATGCTTTTTGGGTACTTTACCCACACATTCTCTTCTCAGATAAACCCAAAAGATTTAAAAACCAAAAACTGACTGTTGGTTTCAAATTTCAAGATGAGTACTGTGAAACTTTTCATGGAAAGTATGTCAGATAGTAACTTTAGTAGCATAAAAAGCATTGTAATTTTACTCTTATATAATTAGGTACGTATATTTAAGTTTTAAAGTATTCTGTTTTTAATTTGTGCTTTTGTGAACTAAAGCATATAAAAAGCCAGATGTAATTTTCATTAAAGCATCCTATTTGTTTTAGGTTTCAGATTATCTTGAAGTAATCAAAGAACCAATGGATTTATCAACAGTAATAACTAAAATTGATAAACATAATTATCTAACGGCTAAAGATTTCCTTCAAGATATTGACCTCATCTGTAGCAATGCTTTAGAATACAATCCAGACAAGGACCCCGGAGGTAAGGACACTTAGGGCAAGGTGCCAGTTTCGGCATTCAAGTGTGCCCATTTTAGACTGATAAATGAATGTATTCAGGAACTTTGAGAAAGTAATAACCTACCTGGAAACACTGCCAGAAAGTTTTATAGTTCTAGGCACTATGTTTTTGTCTAAGATTCAGTTTTCATTATCCTTTTAATTTTTATACTGAATTCTAATTTTGTTCAGGCTGATGGAATAAGTTGACAACTGAACTTAACTTAAAATTTGTTTGTTTAGTCAACATCAGTAGTCATCAGTAGAGCCACTAAATAGAAAATTTTTAATTTGTGGGAAGTCAGGATCTGATAAGTTTATATTTCAAACTTAAAAAAAAAAGACAGAATCTTATTGTATAGCTCTGTCTTGCCTTGAGCTCAATAATATAACCTAGGCTGGTCTCAGACTCACAGAGATTCTCCTGTGAGTATTAGAGGTGTGTGTCACCATTCCCAGCTTGTTTGTCACCATACCTAGCCCTGTGTAACAGAATTTTCCTGTAGAATGTTATCCTTTCTGTATATTTATTTGAGGTATTCTTACATAATTTTATTTTACTCCTAATTCCATCCTATACTTTGCAGAGGTATCCATTCTTTTGACGTAGTGACATGATACTATCATCAAATGTGTTAGGTCGGATTTGTAGCTATCCTGGAAATCATGTAGCTCATGGGCTGCAAGTTGAATATATCTGTAGTTCCAACTCTTATCATTGTCATCCAGGGAAAATCACTAAGAACATATCTATAGTTAAACAAGATGATTTATTATAAAGAGGGATGATTCTTATAACAAAAATACATGTCTTTGGAATCATAAAAGATTTGGTATTCTGTATATAATTTTAGGGAAAGTATGAAGAAGTGGAACTTAGCAGTGAATTGGATTGTTGCTAGGTAGCAAGACCATTTTGTGATTAGATATTATTCTTAGAACCTAGGAAGTGAGCTGGGTTTACCTGAGGATAGCTCAGCAGGTAAAGCCTGAGACCTGAGTTTGATCCCTGGACCCTTCCACATGGTGGAAGGGGAGCATCTATTTCTGCAATTTGCCCTCTGAACTCGGCGTGCCTGTAGTCACGTCTCCCCTACCTCAAATATTTTTAAGTGTGTGTGTGTGTATCAGAAGAATCAAGCAGTGCTAACACCCCTAAGCAGGACATTGGTTTTAGTGAGAATATAATTATGTGTGGTCATTTTTGTGCTTAGGACAGTGTTCATGTTTTGTTCTGTGCTTAGATATAATTACAGAGTTGTCTTTTTATTTGGCCCATCATGGTCACACAGTGGCTTTGTGTGGTGATGTTTTTGACATGAGTATTCTAAGATTAAGCTGGTTATGCTAGGATAACTCTTAGCTACCAGGAGCTGTTTTTTTTTCCTTTTTCTCACTCATTGAGGATTTTATTTCTTCACTAGGTGATACACAAAATACTATTTTTAAAGCATTTATGTAGGTTTCTGATCTTTAAAGATACTATATCTGTATTTGGGAACAGTGGTTCTCAACTTAAGCCATGTAGCAGAATGACCTGGATTTCTCAGTTCTATATGAAATTACTTCTCACCTGAATTTAGACCATAGTAATATTCTATTTCAAGTTCAGAAACAGAATAAAATATTTACATAGTAAGGCTTGGTGGGCACTAGTTCTTAACATTTATGTTTAAGATATTTGTTTGATATAGTTTTGTAGGTTTATTTAATGTGCATGAGTGTTGGCTTGAAAATTGTATTGTGTGCATGCTCGGTGCCAGTGGGAGCCAGAAGAGGGAGTCAGAGCCCCTGGAACTCACTTTACAGGTGGATGTAAGCTGTCAGATGGTGTAGAAGGAGCGGTGGGGCTGTGTCCCGCCACCCGGCTAGCTTTGCCCAAAATAATTACACGGAATCTGTATTCTTTCAAATACTGCCTGGCCCATTAATTTCAGCCTCTTACTCACATCTTGATTAACCCATATTTAGTAATTTATATAGCACCACGAGGGGTGGCTTACCAGGAGAGGTCTTAACCTGCGTCCATCTCAGAGAGGAGAAGCATGGCTACTGCATATGGCGACTGCCTGAAGCGTCTCCCCACTCCTGCTACCCAGCATTCTGTTCTGTCTACTCCGCCTACCTAATTTTCTGTTTTCTTAAAGGGCCAAAGCAGTTTTTTTTATTAATCAAAGTAACACATAGACACTCCTCTATCATTTCCCCCTTTTCTGTTTAAACAAAAAAGAAAGGCTTTCATTTTAACATAGTAAAATTACATATAGCATAACAGTTATCAAGCAAGAATTACAGTTACAATATTTATATCTATTTTATCTTTTATCATAACTAAGGAAAACTATAACTACCTATTTATTCTTCAACTCCATCAAAGACTCCAGAAGGATATAATACTACTTAAGTAAACAAGAAATAAGTAACTTTTAAACTCTAGAAATGACAGAGACAACTTGCTTCCTGGACAGTCACCTAAAGTTCCTCTGTACCGTTGGGGCATCCATCTTCGGCCTTCAGGCCCATAGTGTCCAGCAAACATTTCCATGAAGCAGGAAATTCCAAAGACAGTTCAGTCACTTTCTGCTGTGTCCTGCAGAACGTCTCGCAGACTCTTTCATGAATCAGGAACCCCAAAAGACCATCTCACCTTTAGGCAGGTTCAGCAGTCCTCTCTCTGTGGGTTCTTTGTGTCCACTTTATGCAACAGTCCAGGCAAGTGCAGTTTCTTGCCCAAATGGCTATCAAACTCCATAAGGGGCCTCTTCGATGCCCATCCTCCTCTTGAAGTAGATTGGTGCTGCCAGAAGCAGATGTGTCTCATTGTCATGAAAAACCCTAAGTTATTAAAACATTAAATGCCATATTCTGTAGCCTTTGAAAGATATGAAGAATGCCTATTTAACTAAAATAATATCTCTACATATCTAGAAAATCTAACTAACATGACTATAAGCTTGACTATTATCAATGATTATCCATTAACAACCTATATTTCCTAATTATACATTACATTTTATTTTATTTTTATTTTTTTATTTTATTTTTTTTGGTTTTTTGAGACAGGGTTTCTCTGTAGCTTTGGAGCCTGTCCTGGAACTAGCTCTTGTAGACCAGGCTGGTCTTGAACTCACAGAGATCCGCCTGCCTCTGCCTCCCGAGTGCTGGGATTAAAGGCGTGCGCCACCGCCGCCCGGCTATACATTACATTTTAAAATGAACTACACAATCACAATAGCTTAATCAAGATCAGAAATACATATACATATAACAAAATTGACCTTAAAATCCATACCAATGCAAATTATTCATCTCTATATCATATCCCCCTTTAAATGTAAAAGAACATTTATAAACAATATTTGGGAAAATGGGCGCAGTTTTTTCTCTCCAAACTGCTTCCTGCTGAGTGGGGACGCTGTTATTTAGGTCTTTCATGGTGTAACCTGTGTGCCAGGTTCATCTCAGTCAGCAGTTGAGTGAAGTAATTTTTTGAGGGTGTTCACAGCAACCTTTCAGGAGGGTGTGGTCTATCATACCATATTGGGATAGAAGCAATCCACAGAGTCCCATCCTCTGTGAAAACATAAGAAGAAACTCTTTTCCAAAGCATCATGTTCTTAGATCCAAATTCTGAAGTCATACCATTAAGATGTCCATTCTGGTCTAGATTGGCAGCCCATATAATGAAATGTCTCTATGTATTTAGCTCCTTCACAGTCAAAAATTTCAAAGAAAACACAATAAAATACATAATCCAGACTCTCTGTGAATTTTCCATTTTTACGTGGCTTATTTTTACTCTATCACTTTACTTCTTTTAATCTATAACTATCTGTACTCTGTCTCTTTAAAGACTTTACCCTTTTTTTTAAAGGCATTAACTTTATTTTCTATATTTTTCTTCTCTCTCTCAAGCCTACGTACATTCATCCAACATTGTGACCCGTATTGGGGTCTTCTATTGTCTGAATCTGTCCTATTGTGAATCTATAATTCTTTACTGTCCAGAAACATGTTTGATTTGCGCCTTTAAATCGCTAAGCGCTTAAGACTCTAAGCTGTGACATTCCTGGGTCAAAAACAGGTACTGTGTGCTTGCCCCGCCCAGTCCAACATGGCAGAGCCGCTTGTGACTCTGAATCCGTTGCACCTCTGGGCTGTTCTGGATGTTGGCTCCACCTCTCTCCAATTTCAAAATGGAGGATGTACCATTTTCTACTAGCTCTGGGGCTGCCAGGTAGGAGCCGCACTCAGCACTTTAACTCTGAGACTGAGCATGCAGCACAAAAACTCTTTTCATACAAGTTACAGCCAAATCTGACACGCACTCTGCGCAGTCTGAAAATATCTCTCTGTATGGCGGCAGAAATCCGCCATGCTCTCCCGCTCGCCTAAGCCTGATTCTGCCATCTGCCCAGGTGCAGGCAGGGAACAGTGAGCCATTGGCATGGTCTCAGAGCACTCTCCTTCCGATCCCAAGTGGGCACACAAACATTCAGTCCCATAAAAGCCATTGAAATGCTTTAAAGCCAGAGTTCGCACTGGCGGCACAGGGCAGGAAGCTGCGTTTTTAAAACCGCACAGGTTTTTTCCTGTTACGGCAGCTGTGTCAAGGAAATTTCTCTGTGGCATGCCAGCAAACAGTGAAAAGCTGTGTCTCTCCTTTATTTAAAGCCCTCTCAGGTTTTTAAGTGGATTTAGTCACCACGTTGGAATGCCAATTTGTAGAAGGAGCTGCGGGGCTGTGTCCCTGTGTCCCGCCACCCGGCTAGCTTTGCCCAAAATAATTACACGGAATCTGTATTCTTTCAAATACTGCCTGGCCCATTAATTTCAGCCTCTTACTCACATTTTGATTAACCCATATTTAGTAATTTATATAGCACCATGAGGGGTGGCTTACCAGGAGAGGTCTTAACCTGCATCTATCTCAGAGAGGAGAAGCATGGCTACTGCATATGGCGACTGCCTGAAGCGTCTCCCCACTCCTGCTACCCAGCATTCTGTTCTGTCTACTCCGCCTACCTAATTTTCTGTTCTCTTAAAGGGCCAAGGCAGTTTTTTTTTATTAATAAAAGTAACACATAGACACTCCTCCATCAAGATGGGTGCTGGGAACCAAACCTGGATCTTTCTGCTAGACCAACTGGTGCTTTTAACCCTTGAGTCATCTCTCCAGAACCTATTTTTTTTATTATATATGTCTTAGAAAAACTATGAAAATAAAACAATAAGAAAGTTCAGTAATCTGCAGTCGCATTACTTAATGTCTGAGTCTGAAGGATATATATGCACATTAGCCAGCCTGGTCTACAAGAACTAGTCCAAAACAGGCACTAAAACTGCACAGAGAAACCCTGTCTTAAAAAACAAAGAGATATTGTTAATTTTTGTTAGTATACATAATAGGGTTTTTAAAAAAATTTATTATGTATACAGTGTTTTACCTGTGTTTTTAAATAATATGCAATATTTTTAGTAGATCATTGTGCCTTGCTCATAGTTCACTTAACATGATTACCAGTTGCATTCATTTTCCTGCAAATGACTTGATTTTATTTTTCTTTGTGTATGGATGAAACACCTTTTCATGTGTGTAAATTATACATTTTTCTAGGCTGGTTCCGGGCCCTGGCTACTATGAACAGTGCTGCAGTAAGCATGGGCATGCAAGAGCCTCCTGTGTTCTGACTTAGGTCCCTTTGGGTATATGCCCAGGAGAGGATAGATACGCTTGTATAATATGGTAGTTCTATTTTTAGTTTATTTATTTCATAATGGTTGCACAGGTTTACATTTTCACTAGTATTTTATAAGGATTCCTCTTTACCCACATCATAGCCTGTTCATTATAGACATTCTGAGAGGGTTGGGAGAAGAAAAAAAAAATTCAGTGTAGTTTTAATTCCCATTTTCCTGATGGCTAAGGATGTTGAACAATTTTTTGTTTATCTTTTTTCCTATAAAATTATGTAATTCTTATATATTTTTTCATTCCTTTAACATTTTGGAAACTCTTAATGAGTAGGTTTGTCCCACATTAAACATTATAGATATAATATAGCTAATGGCCTATCCTGGACATATTAAGTCTTTTAGTTCTTTTCTCCTCTATTATAACTATGAATAAATATTTTTATAAAATGGCTGGCACAGATCTGTAATTCCAGCAACTTAATAAGACCCCAAAATATAAATAAATAAATAAATAAATAAATAAATAAATAAATAAATAAATATAGGGCTGGAGGTCTAGCACAGTGATTGAGAACTTTCCTAAATGTGTGAGGCCCTGAATTTCATCCCTTAGTATATCCCAAATAAAAATTATAATGTAGTTGTATGCATTTCTTCATATTTTATTAGGGCCACTGTTAACTAGTGCAGCAATTTTATGTCCATGAGGGTTTCTTCTTCTAGCATGATGTCATTTTGCATCAGAATGGGCGTTGAGAAACAGGCTGATTTTCAAATTCATTTCATGCCCTTCCTTTGTCAGATGGGATCAGATGGCATGGCTGTGTGTGCCTTTGACATTGTGCCCTCAGCTTCTGGTGTGGTGTGGTGTGGTGTGGTGGGAAGGTGAGCTGCATATTTAGACCTATGTCTGCACTGCTGTTCTCTAGTTGATGGTGATCAAGTCAAGTTTTCTAAATTTTAGTTTTCCCATTTTTATAGTAGGGATACCAATATTATTTGGGGTTGTTGTAAGAAAGTGTATTTTGTTGAATGTTATGGTGTTGCCATTTTCCTATTGTTCAAATTAATTATGTCAAGCCCCTAGCATAAATCCTTTTAGCTGGAAAATATTCCTTGAAGGTTGGCTTTTGCTATTTATATTCTTTTTGGGACAGTGGGAGGTTTCGAGACAGGGTTTCTCTTCATAGCCCTGACTGTCCTGGAACTCGCTCTGTAGACCAGACTGGCCTCAAACTCATAGTGATTTCCCTGCCTCTGCCTCCTGAGTGCTAGGATTAAAGGCGTGTGCCACCACTGCCTGGTGTTATTTATATTTTTATATTCTCATTAGTATTTAAATTGTAGTTTTAAGTTTGGGGTTCCATAGTAGGTATGTACATACATGCTCTAGGATGACTTTCCCCCACTTTGTGTTTATTACAGTTCCCAAATCGCACTTTAAACTTATTTGGAAACAAATTTAGGGACTATGAAAATGAGTGTAAATGCTTGTTAGAGAAAGCTAGTTTAGGGAATAAATCTACTTTTCCCTTAGGTAATTTATTATAACCCTGTTGATAAAAATATCTAGTTTCAAGGAAGAAGCAATGCTTTCTGATGCAGCATTACCTTTTACTGTAGAATGTGATGGTTTGCTAGAGGCCATGCTCTGTTTCATAGGTGGAGCTTATGTGCTATACTTGGGACTGACTTTCCTCCTCTGTTCCTTAAAGATCGATACAAAGAGGGTCATAGTTAGGAATGTTTGCTGTCTTCACACCTTACCTCTCATCTTTAGTCAACAAGGGAACAATTTTTTTTTAAGCAGCAGAGCCCACTTGTTATGTATGTACTTGTAAAACAACCTCAGGATCTGTTGTATAGCAAGTGGAAATTGCATGAATGTTGAATTACTTGTACAAGATCCCATGAGTATTTAAATGTTTACATTGTTCTCCTTGGCAGAACACATGGCCACTTGGGGGTATGGGGGAACTACTTATACAGAGAAGATAAAAGTCTTTGGAGGTTAAATATTGCTACATGTTTACCAGATTATCTCACACAGGGATGATATGGATAGAAATTAAATGTGAAGTGATAAGGAATTTATTTAACTTTTAGCTTCTAAATGTGATCAGGGTCAGACATTTGACTCTAATTGTTGTCCTAGGGATAGGACATGATGAATGAAGTTTGACCATTCTGCCTTGTTGGTCTTACCTTACCTCTAGGACAATTCTTAGACCTATCATCATTTGACCAATTTTGCTGACATTCATCCTTAATCTTACAGTCTTCACAGAATCCTAACATTTTGTATCAATTGCCTGGGATCAGAGTTCTCAGAGGCACTCATATTTTGGAGCCACCTGTAATCTACCCAGTACATTTCCAACTTTGTCATAGTTGTACCTCATAAATTTCAGACTTAACTAAACTCACTTATATTTCTGTTAGTGCTTATGACTATGCCATAATTACTTTGCAGGATACTTGGTATATAAGAATGTCTGTGATGCTGTTACTCCTTGAGTAACAGATTATGTAACCTGTATCAGTATTATGATAGTTCAGTAATATAACTCCTGTATGGCAGATATTGGTCTGTATGCCTTTGTACTTATCCGCAAGAACCAACATACAAAATATGACACACCAGGATGTCTAAGCAGTTTTTTTTCTCAGTGTTGGAGGTGAATTAGTTCAAGTTGAGTCAACAACGTTGATTTCTCCCCAAGACCGACCGCTCTTCATGGTTTACTTAATGGCCTCTCCCTGTCGCCTTTTCTCTGCTGTGTGTACTCTCCTCTTGGTGTGTTCAGATCTCCTTTAAAAGGGCATCAGGCACTGTGGGTTAGAGCCCACCCTCCTTTTTAATCTTAATTGCCTTTTTACAATGGCTTATTTCCAAATACAGTCACATTCTGAAGTAGGGGCTCAGACTTTGACATATATATTTTGAGGGGATGCAGTTCACCCTGTAACAGTTATGTATGACACAACCCTAACTGTCTAGAATTTTATTATTTTTATTTATTTTTAGAATATTTTTAATTTTTTGAAAATTTCAGACATGCGTACAATGTATCTTAATCATATCTACTCCTTTTATGTTCTTTTCTGATCTTCTTTGGCACCAGACATCAATATTATACACAAACATACATGCAGGCAAAACACTCATACACATCAGATAGAATAAATAAATCTAAAAGAAATAAGTACTAGTTACAATAGCATCAAAACTTATAATAGGAAATCTGACAAAAGATATATGATATATGCATTGAAAAGCATAAATGGCTGAGAAAATTCTTGACCTAAATATTTTTTCAACAAATAGTGATGGAACAATTAGGTATCAGTTATGTAATCGAAATTTTCTGATCTATAGGGGAGGCACCCAAACCCCCTGCCCAGTGATGGTGAACACTGAGTGCTCCATGATGGACTTGTTCCAAGTGCTAGCATATCAGTCATGGTCACCTTGATGTTCTTGAGACCCTGTTCCGGTCAGTGAATAAGAACATCTAAACTCTGAAAAATAAAAAAGTTGACTCAATGGATCATATACTAAAACGTAAATCTTAAACCTATATTCAAAACATTAAAACATACCTCAGAATTTAGTAGACAGTAAACACCCCAATTTAAAAACAAAAGACTCGAGCCAGGAACACGCATTTAATCCCAGCACTCAGCACTTAAGGAGGCAGAGCCATTCAGATCTCTGTGAGTTCAAGGCCAGCTTGGTCTACAGAGCAAGGGCTGTTAAACAGAGAAACCCTGTTTCATAAAACCAACTGACCAACTAACCAATCAATCAATCAAACAAAAAAGATATATGAATTAAAGACGGAGTTGGATCCACTTGCAAGGATGAGGCAGAATTACTGTTGGAGAGGATCTGGGCTTGGTTCTCAGCTCCCAGATTGGGAGTTACTTGTCTATAACTCCAGCTTGAGGGAATCTGACACCCTCTTTGGGCCTCTGAGGGCACATGCAGATGTGCTTATATTCATAAAAAAATTTTGAAAAAAAATACATGCAGATTGAAAAGAATCAGTGGTTGTTTGGTCGTTAATAGAAGTATTGGGCCTGTGTTCATGTGCTTATATATCTCCATTGGGATTTTTTGAAGCGTCTTAAAACCAAAATGCCTAAAGCTAAATTCATTAAAACTAATCTCTAACTTTTCCTGTCTTCCTTCCTCTATATATTCCACGTTGGTTTTAGGTTTGTGTGTGTGTGTGTGTGTGTGTGTGTGTGTGTGTGTGTGTGTCTTTATAAATGTACTTCTCCCTCTCCTTTACCCCTTTTGGATGCAAAAAGCTAGAGAATTATGTTTGATAGTTAGCAAACCCTCTCATCTATTTTTATCACCCTTTTCTGTAGTTGAGACCCTATTTCAGATCTGTAATTTCTCTCTCTCTCTCTCTCTCTCTCTCTCTCTCTCTCTCTCTCTCTCTCTCTCTCTCATCACAACCACCCTAGTTCAAGTTGTGTTCTCTATCACTTCCAGAAAGAACTTTGTGATTATGCTTCTGGATTGTATCCTAATCCCTCTCAGTCCAGTCTCCTTATAACAGCCAGAGTGAGTTTGCGTCCTATTACTTCCTATTCATGGCTTTTCAGTGACCTTTGATTGCTTGTAGGATAAGTTCTGAACTCTTTGGAGAAGACCTGGCACTTGTTCTAGTCTTGGCTATTGAGTTCTCTCTATCAGGGAACATTTTAGTTTCATGAACTCTCCTAGCTCTTGAACGTGACACAGTCTGTACCTGCAGTATGGACCTCCTCTGTCTGCGGCTCCAAAGCTTGTTCACATATCTGCCCAAGTGCCTCTTCCTTGAGAGACTCCTCAGAACTCAGGTGAAATTTGCCAACCCCACTGACTTTCTTCATAACCATCAGTCATATTAGTGTCTTGTATTTTTGTTATTTGTTTTCTCTTTTGAGAGAGAAGGCTTTTTATGTTTGAGGTATCTAAAGATTAAAACAATTTATGTGTATGTATATATCTATGTGGGTATGTGCATGTATGTGTGTATGTCTCCAGAGGCCAGAAGAGGGTATCAGATTCTCTGGAGCTAGAGTTGCAGGTGGTTGTGAGCTGCCTGAAATAGGACTAGGAACTGAACTCTGGTCCTCTGGAATAGGAGCAGCAAGCATTCTTCCTCTCTCTAGCTGAGAGACTATTTAATGCTACTTTCTTATATAGTCTGAAAATTGTAATTTTGTTGGAACCATGTCTGATAATTTTTTTGGGGGGGGGGTGATACTTCTGTGTAGTTGTCACTTCAGTTTTTCTACCATTGTGGACAGTGTTTAATTTAGAGAACATTTCTCAGAAAGAAATATACCAGTGGCTGCACGTTTGTTTTTATGAGTTTTCCACAATAACCTATAACGTTATAAATAAAAGAGCTTTTCTACTTTATGCCTTTACTACAGAGAGAAAAGTAAATATTTTTTTTATTTTGGATTCTTTGTTTTTGTTTGTTTAATTTTTGTTTTGAAATATGGTCTCATGTTGCCTACACTGAGCTAGAACTTGTTGCATAGCAGAAAATGACCTAGAATGGATCCTTCTGCTTTCCCCTCAGAGGTGTGCACTGTTCCAGGATCAAATTGTTTTAAGTTATCTTGCATTTATCCACCTTTTCACGGAGTACCGTAACTCCAGAGGGCACCACTGGTACTACATTGTTCATGATCCAGTCTTTCCTATAACCTGTGAGGGAGACACTGTTTCATAGTATCACTTTAGCTGTGGTACTTAGAACCCCAGGTGCTTCTCCCTGCTTCTGCCCACTGATGTTGTGAGTTGGGCTTTGTGTGCTGCTGTGTTTCTCTGACAAGATTATGTGCAGTAGCTAGGGCTGCTTGGAATTGGTGATCCAAGTGCTGGGTTATAAGTGTATAATGTCACATTTGGCCTTGCCTACTATTGACATACTATCTTGCATGCCTTAGATTAGGTAGATTTTCTGTATTTATATGGTCTTGTCACAGTTTAAGAGAGATCTCCCTTACTCAGAATATTTTGTGTTCTGTAGCACAGTTTTGACTAGCTACTCTGGTTTTAAAAAATGATCTTTTAGTTTTGTTTATTTGTATATGTATGGGTGTCCACGCCATCTGAGAATGAGTGCTTTGTAGAGTTCATTCTCTTTTACCTTTACATGGGTTCCAGGGATAGAAGTCAGGTTGCAGAGCTTGCACAGCTAAGGTATTAACCATTGAGGTATGCCTGGCCCCATGAGTTCCTGGGGCATATAGCATATCACCAATTCTTAGAAAATTGCATTGAAAATCGTGTTTTATTTTTAGAAGTTAAAAATAAAACCATATTTTGATGTAACGATTTAATAGAGTTAGTATTTTGAGGTCTTAGAGTCCAATTTTTCAAGCTATTGATAGACGAGCTCATATTTTACCCACCTCTTGAATCTCTTCTTACCTAAAATGTTTTTATAATTTAAATGTTTATATATTTTACTTTGAAGGAATCCTGCATTAATTTTATTCTGATTGTATCTAAAATAAATTTATGCTGACTTTTTTTTAACAGACAAAATTATTAGGCACAGAGCTTGTACCCTGAAGGACACTGCACATGCCATCATTGCAGCTGAATTGGACCCAGAATTTAATAAACTCTGTGAAGAAATTAAGGAAGCAAGAATAAAGAGAGGTAAGTTAGAGAAATAGATTTGCTACTGAAGCATTCTCTGCTCATTCCGTTCATCTTTCTGTGATACAGGACAGCTGAATGTATTTTTTGTCTCCAATATTAACCTTGTATTTAGGAATTTCTGATACTAACATGGGTCATGTAAATTCTCAAGGATATTTCAAAACTTCACCCGTGAAAGTTGGAGTGCATGGTGCATGTTAAAGAAATAAAGTATTTCTTAGTGAAATTTCTTCTTAAATGATTTATGTTGTATCTGTACATATAGCTGAAGAGATCTTAGTTTTCATCATTTCACATCTAATACCAGTACTTAAACTTTTTATAAATATCTCCCCAGTGTGTTAACACTTATGTGTCATTTTTTAATTAGAGACACAAAATGAGCATATGGCTTTTATTGGGTATACAGCCGTGTCCTAGAGGAATTTTAGTAGGAGGAAGAGAAATGCCAGTGTAGAAGAGCCCATTGATTTTTAAGCAATGGGATGGGTTAGATCATTTTAACAGCAAGAGATAACATGTACTCGGTGTTTTAGAAAAATGAAAGATTGAGTTAAAAGTTGTGAGAGCCAGTTTGGAAAACTACGTTTCAGTTTCCACAGAGGCAAGCATAGATTTGCTGCATTATGCAATAGTTCTCTTCCTTGGAGTCTATCTAAGAGAAATGAATATGTGACCACATGAAACATGCACATGAATGTTCATAGGAGTGAGTGTTATTCATAATAAATAAAACCTGGAAAGAGACAAATGTCTATCACCTGGTTAGTGAATAGCAAAGCATAGTGCATTCATAGTCCGTATTACTCAGTGAAGTATTAATATAAAATGACACTGGACTTCACAAACAGCACTACTGAAATAAGGCAGTAATGAAAGATCCTCTATTGAATGTGGTTCTTTCATGTAAAATGGCAAGTATGTTGAGAAAACTATATAATAGTAGCTGCCTGGGACAGGTATCTCAAGTTAAGTTTCTATGAGTGACTACAAAAATGTACTTTGCTAAAAGCAATTTCATGCTTAAAATGGGTGGTTTTTATGTTATATAAGACAGCTAGGGGGAAAGGCGGTATAGCAATATGCATTTTAATGAATGAAGAATGGAGCTAAATAAGATTGGCATATGAATGATACATGTGTAGAGAACACTTTGTGTGATTGGCTTGCCCGCCTGCCTGCCTGCCTGCCTGCCTGCCTGCTTGTCTGCCTTCTTACCTGCCTGCCTTCCGTTCTTTCTGAGAATTGTTCTCATATAACTCAGGCTGCCCTCAAATTCATTATGTATTTTTCTCTCTCTACCTCCTAAAAACTGAGATTACAGACCTGTGCTATCACACCCAGTTCATACAGTGCTGGGCATCAAAACCAGGACTTGGTATATACTAGGCAAACACTCTGTCAACCTGAGCTACATCCCTAGCCTAGTAGAGGGTGCATTAAAGGGAAAGAATATTGCTAGTTGAATAAATGAGTAGAACCAATTTTGCTAGTGAAAAAAGGCAATATATAAGGTAAACTGTATTTGTGTGTGTGTATGTCTAAAGATGAACCAGTTATCCTTAATTTGGCCTATGTTTATGATACTTGGTTAGAGATATGATGTAGACAAATAGAAATATGACATAGGCTAGAGATCTTTGGACTAAAGAGATGTGATAATTATTATATAACATCTTTTAAGAAACATACACATAAAGGATGCTTCTTGTATATTAGGATAAGAAGCTAGGTAATTGAGAGAGCTATGAGAAGCACTAACACTATGGTCACATGGGGAAAATTGATATGGAATGGTTACTCTTCAGGAGCTGGTGCCAGCAAGTGAGACTTAGGGCATTGTGGTGTGACAGGCAGCAAGCTAGGTTGAAACTGTTGATGGGAATGTAGTTTAGTGACCTGGTACACTTACTGTACATTCTAAGATAGCAGAGACCATGATTTTTAGACAATATGTATAGTCTTATTATCCCACAGTCATATTGTGAAATGTATCTCTTTTGGAATTAAAGCGAGTGAAAATGGGGCTCCTACGGGCATTAGGTACCATGGCCTGCTAAGTATTTTTATTTTTATGATTTTGATATCAAGTTACTTTCCCATCTTAAAACAAAAGACCCCAATTTCAGCAGAATTACAAACTGTCTAGGTATAATAAATGACTTTTATATTTCAAATTTTTTTAAAAAACTTTGTTGATCTATGCAGCTGGGGACATTTAAATAGGTATTGCTTATCTGCGGCTTGCAGGCTTATCAGTACCAGCAGAGCAAATAACTCCTCATGGCACTGGTACCCGTAAGACAGAGACTAGATTGGAAGAGGCATTTCGGCACAAACAAAGAAGCCCAATGGATGCCTGGCACAACTCTGCAAATAAGTGTGCATGTGAGTATTTGTGAGCATGTGAGCCAATGGTGGCAATAGGTGAGACTTGGTAGGATGGGCCCACAAGACAACTCTGCCCTTTGTCTGTAGCTCTTTAATCCTGTCTTCCCAGAGTAGAGCTTGGAAAGTAAGATTAAGAGTGAGATTCTGTTTTTGTTTTTGTTTTTTTTTTTCTTTATTTGCTGTTTTCTATACTTTTTTTTCCTGGATGACTAAAACACTTGAAACATTTTCAGTGTTAAACACTGGATTTTGGATAGAAATATGGAGGCCACAGAATCTTTTGTTCGCTTAGTCCTTATTTCCCACTCCTTGCATGATATGCAGGATGTTCTCTTTGTAGTTAGAAGTACAAGGATCATGTGGAAATGGCTGGTTTGGCAGTAGCAAGTTTGGTTCACTAAAGAGAATATTTTATGCTGAATTTAAGAAATCTAAGTAGCCTAATTTGACTTAGCTTTCTGTGATATATTTAAAAGGAGAATCTAGTTTCTAGATTGTCATAAAAACTTGCTCTTAATGATCTATTGTATTTCTGAAAGACAAATGTTTATAAACCCAAAATCTTCCTGATGTAGTTTTTATGTTTCATTAAAGATAGCCTGCTTTGAAAGATATGTGCTGTTCTTCTGGCTTTAATATGATGATATTGCTATGTCGCAAAGCTGTCCATGCTATGCTCTTTATACCAAAATGATAATGAAGTTGAAGAAATAAATCATACCTACTTTTATTCTCATTCTCATTCTCTCTCTCCCCCCCATCCCTTCCTCCTTTTATTTTCGAGACAGGGTTTCTTTGTAGCTTTGGAGTCTGTCCTGGAACTCACTCTGTAAACCAGACTGGCCTCAAACTCAGTGGTCCACCTGCCTCTGCCTCCCAGGTGCTGGAATTAAAGGCGTGTGCCACCACTGCCCGGCTCATACCCACTTTTAAACAATATAATATTTTTATTAAAATCTTCTTATGGAGCAAGTTTGAAAAGGGATTTAATGATACATTTAGTTGCTCTGAAATCAATAACTAGGCTATTTGACCTACTTGTAGCTTGGATTGTGTCCCATTGTACTCTCATTTAAACTTTAAAATCTTTTATAGTTTCTGCATTGATACTAATGTCTATTAATGAGAATATATTGAAAATTCACTTTAAGATATTTTAGACTGTGGCAGGCAAGATAGCTCAGCAGACAAAGGTGCTTTCTTGGTAAGCCTGATACTTGAATTTGATTTCCAGAATCCATAGAAAGGGAGAAGAAAATAAAAATACTTTTTAAATCTCTAGTGGGGTTTTGTTCTCTCTTACCAGTAGATGGCACATGTGACACACCATTTGTCTGTCTCAGGTTAACAGAAATCTTAACTTTAAATGTCCCAAAGGAACAGTTGCTTTTCTAAGGTCTTGGCTTTTGGAACAGTCTCAATAAAAATTGACTTTAAAAGTTGTGTTCCTAAATGGGTGTTTCAGTAGAGCACCCTACTTCCTAAATAAGGGAAGTGGTAGGATAAGAATGTTCTCCACAAACACTCATACACCTCCCACATGGTCCTTACTGTGAAGATGCTTCCACCCATGCTGAAAGTTTATCTGATTAGTTTCCTTACTTTTCTAAAATCCTGCTGTTAGAAGTAGAGATACTAGATCCCAAAGAATAGGCATGTTTTCTCTTTCTCTTTTTTCAATGATATTTTTTATTAATTCTTTGAGATCATATAGTGAACTTTGAAAATATTAATTCCTCTGCCTCGCTCCTCCTGTAACCACTCTTTTCACCATTTCCTCCCTTCCTACCCAACTTTGAGGCCATGCTCCCTGACCCCCAACAGCATGGATTTTAGTTTGTATTGTCTAGCTAGTTTTTGGGGTGGGGCCTACACACTCTCTCTTATTAACCAGTATGAAAAACTAAAAAATATATTTGCTTCAGTGAGTTTCTGGCCTTTGTGTAGTGTGCTACATATAAAGAATTGAACTAGCTCTAGATTGAACAGAGTTCAGGCTTTTCTTGCTCTGGAGTTCCATGGCTTAAAAAGTAGAGTGAAAATTCTTAATAATTTTTGGTTTCATGGCTGAAAATTAAGAGTGGTTAGTGTTGACAGTTGTCACATAATGGACTCCTTACAACTGTTTTTGGAACAAAATGGCCATCTTGTTTTCCTTTCAGTGTGGACTATATTACTTTTAGCGAATGATTGTTGTAGATGCTTGTCACCTGAGCTTGTGTATTCTAATATTAGACTGATAAAGAAATTTCCATCCATCTGCTAATTAACATATAAGTATGAATTATAAAATAGAAATAAAGGAGAGAACATGAAAAGTGAGTTTTAAATCATATTGAATTTTGGGAAAAAACTTTGAGTCAAATGACTAAATAAATTTAATTTTAGAGATGATAACTACTAAATAAGAAGGAATAATAATGACTAAATTTATTTGTGCCTACTCTTGGAAAGAGTCTAAAGGCTTAAAGTGGTGTGTGAACCCACTGTACACTGTTGATGGACTATCAGCAAATATTAAAGATCTGAGTTCCCCAGTGGAGTCAAGCTACCTCAGATACATATAAAGGAGATCAAAAATCTCTGGCTCTGCTGGTCTGTGGTGGCGCAGCTGGGCGGTGGTGGCGCACGCCTTTAATCCCAGCACTCGGGAGGCAGAGGCAGGCAGATCTCTGAGTTTGAGGCCAGCCTGGTCTACAAGAGCTAGTTCCAGGACAGGCTCTAGAAACTACAGGGAAACCCTGTCTCGAAAAACAAAAACAAAAACAAAAACAAAAAAAAAAAAAAAAAAAAAAAAAAAAAAAAAAAAACCTCTGGTCCAACTTAGCACCTGGAAGCCCAACTATCTACTCAAAGAGCTCATGATGCATTCTCACCTAAGAGTATACAGCTTTTCTAGGTCTCCTTTTTCAGATTATTGACCAAATGGATATTTTCAATATTTTCTTGATATTGTTGCCTTAATAGCAAAAAGGCTTGATTATTCTACGTATTTGGAGATACGTTTGTAATAAGTTGATGCTATTGGGTAAACCATTTGTATTAAAGGCGGTTAACAGTTTGCTAACCAAATTGTTTACATAACCTATTGTAGTGCTTCTCTTCATTGATCATTTATCCTATAGGTAATGCCTTTTTCTAAAAGGAGAGGCAATAGGTGTTTGTTTGAGGGATAACTGTCACCACTGGGTTCTATAGCATTGGATTAAAGGGTTTTTGTTGGTGGTGGTGCTTTTTCTTCTCTATAGCTGAGGTGCTGTTATCTTTGCATGATTTGCTTGCAGTACACTGACCTTCCTGGTAGAAATCCAAGGCTTTCTCAAACTTTCTGGGCTGCTTGGTAATATGATAATTCCCTAAATGTATTCTTTCTAGGTTAGTCCTTGAGTGTTGAAAGTTAGAATTGGCTATAAAGTAGAATCTGTAGTAGTAGAAGAGGCTAATGCCAAGCAAACTCATACGGTAAAGTTTTAAAAGTTTGCATTTGTCTGAGTTCATCTTTAACTTCATATCAATTTTACTTATAGGTTGTGAGAATTAGTCTGTATAGATAATAAGAGCCAGGGGTTTTGTTTATATTTTGGCCAGAATGGGTTTACTTTCTTTGTTCTACTATAAAGAAAATGTAAAACAGGCATTGCACCCTGAAGTTATACATGCTCTTCCCCCCTTTCTTATCAAACAGTCCGAGTTCGGAGAAAATCAAGGCGGCGATCACAGTGGGGTAAAGGAATTATTAAGAAAAGGAAAGTCAATAATTTAAAGAAAGATGAGGAGGATACCAAGTTTGCAGACTATGACCATACCGAGGACAGGAAGTTGCTGGAGAATGGAGAGTTTGAGGTAAGCACTGACTGCCATGAGGAAAATGGAGAAGAAACTGGAGACTTATCTATGACCAATGATGAATCTTCATGTGACATCATGGATATGGACCAGGGTCAGAGGCTGAACAATGCAGCAGGCACAAAAGAGAACTTTGCATCGACCGAAGAGGAAAGTTCTAATGAATCTCTACTTGTCCATAGCAGCAGTACTCTCAATCCTGAGCAGACATCTAAAAACGAGCCCTTTCTTAAAGGCAGCTGTCTGAACGGTGAAGCCTCCACTGACAGTTTTGATGGAATTCCTGTTCTGGCGTGTCAGAATGGTAAAACTGAAATAGTTCCTCTTTCTGCCGGTGGAGAAAAATCTAGTTCTGAACAGAAGATTCCTTCAGAGGAACAGCCAAAAGACAAACCAGAAACTTTGAATGAAAATCCTGGAGAGGATCCTGAGAAACTAGAAGTACTGGGATGTAGCGGTAATGAGAAGATTGAGCCTGGTCCTGATGTGGAGGTTAAAGATACAGAATTGGATAAAGAAGGTAGAGCTAAGGTTTTAAAAGGTTTAAATGTCAGAGTTAATTTGTTGAATATTTGTTTGATTTCTAGTAGCAATAATTGGCTAACATTCTCAGAACGGAATGATCACTAACATTTTTCATCCCATTCCATAAATACCCAGTTTTGCTGAAGGTTCCGGAGGTTTCATGGTCCAGAATGAGTGCTGTCTTGGCCTTTTACTTTTCCACCTGTCTGATTGTTGCTCTTTTTTCTTCTTCTTTGAGACAGGGTTTTTCTGACTGCTTTGGAACTTGTTCTGTAGACCAGGTTCATCTCTAATTCAGAGATCCTCTGTCTCCCAAGTACTGGGATTAAAGGCACTACCACCACCATCCAGCCTGATTGTTACTCTTATCTTAAAAGCTTTGTAAGTGAAAGCCAGGTCAATTCACAGGTGCAAAGAAGACAGAATCACAGTAGATGAATTGTGAGAATGGGTGAGGTAGACAGAGGTTAGAAAAATTGCATAAACTGAGATTAAGCCATTCTTAATTCATTTAATCATGGAATTTTGATCTAATTCCCCCATGCCTGGTTTTTAGTTTTGTAAATGAAACTTTTGTAAATCAAACAATGGTATTGTTGCTGGGATTAACAATAACTAACTAGCTGCTTCTCCTGATTACTAAAACGTATTGCAGTGTAATTAGACTGAGTATCCCAGATCCAACTAAGTTGCGTTGATTTGTGTGGCAGTGGAGAAAGGATGTAGAACTCACTGTTGACTCACATTGCTCTTAGAAAATCAGAGCACTCTGCAAGCCCTCCTTCTCATGACTACCATCTGTTTAAGACAAAGTAAAAAGGGAAGTAAAGATTATCTAGTTTATCTTTTCTTACTATTATTCTTTACTGCACGATGTGATGGAGTGAGTCCTTGTAGGGTGTGTGTGTATGTGTGTTTAGGGGTGTTTATGTAGTTACTTACACCCATGTGTATGCTCAGAGGCCAGAGGAAGACATCAGACACCCTGCTCTGTCTCTCTCTTCCTTATTCCTTAAAGATGGGGTCTCTCACTGATTCTAGAGGTGAACTCACAGCCAGCAAGTCCCATTGATCCTAAATCCATGTTTCAGAGCACTGCTGTACAGCACATGTAGCCCTAACCTTCTTTGTAGTTGAAGTGCTGGGATTCCAAAATGAGGTCCTCATGCTTACAAAGCAAATGTTTTACTGACTGAGCCATCTCTTATCCTTTATAAGCAAGCAAGAGCTTAGAACCACGGTAGTTTTTCTGTTTCTTTTTCATGGATACTTGTATCACATGATATTCCAAAGTTATAACTTCGCTTTCATAGTTATGGTTCAGTTCTCTTTAATTTGGATTATTTATTCTTATTTAAAAAGGCGGGCAGTGGTGGTGCACGCCTTTAATCCCAACACTCGAGAAGCAGAGGCAGGCAAATCTCTGTGAATTTGAGGCCAGCCTGGTTTATAAGAGCTAGTTCCAGGACAGGCTCCAAAGCTACAGAGAAACCCTGTCTCAAAAAACCAATAAACAACAAAAAAGGAAAGCATCCCAAAATAAACATGATCATTTTTAAAAAATATGTTGTTGTTTAAAAAATATGTCATGGGCAAAAGAATTTATATTTGCTTAATAACGATTTTCTCTTACTTTCATTGACTATAGTACATTTTTTTCTCTTATCAATTGTAGGTGCTTCTAAAATAAAGAAATATCGTAAATTAATTTTAGAGCAGGCAAAAACAACAGGTCTGGAACTGGTTCCAGAAGAGCCATCTGAGCCTGTGCCACCTCTGGTAGTTGATCATGAGAGACTGAAGGTATGCTTAGCTCTTCACAGTTTGCTTTCAATGACTGGAATAATAACTGGATATTTGTAAAGCAGTAATAAAACTAGTTTTGGTAATTTTTACTTTAACCTAGCTATAAGTGTCCCAGGACTTCTCCTAACTGAGAGTTAAGTATATTTTGAAGGTTTGAAGTAAGCTAAAGGGTTGAATCTTCAAACCATAGGTGTTATTTTGTCTAGGTATTTGACTATAATGGTTTCAGTTTAACCGGTGATATCAACTACATATTATCTTCTTTCTTTGGATTTCTCTCACATGTACCCCTTCCAGAAACTGCTTGATTTGTTGGTAGATAAAAGCAACAACTTGACAGTTGATCAACTCGAAAGATTGTATTCCCTTCTTAGTCAGTGCATCTACCGCCATCGTAAAGATTATGACAAGTCACAGCTTGTGGAGGTAAGTGTGTTTAGTGCATGTGAAGAGATAAATGCTGTTTTGCTTATCTTAAAAGAAAAAGAAGTTATCTAAGTCCATTTTTAAAAGATTTCATGTGTATGAATGTTTTGCCAGCGTGAATGTATGTGTGCCACAGGTGTGCTAAGTCCATTAATTTTTTTACCAAGTAACTGAACAGTGCTGTAAAGATTTAAGATTAGAAAAATTGGGCACTGAGTCTGCAGCTCTGTGTTAGTACATCAGTTACCTAGCATGTGTGACACCGTGAGTTTGATCTCTTACACTTAAAGAAAAAAAGGAAAAAATATTATGATACAGTTTGAAGAATAAAGCTCTTCTCTACCATTTTGTCTCAGTAAATAAGATAGCAAGTTCCTTGTCTGTCCAAAAGTAGACACTCATGGTTCTGTAGTTGAGCATACGGAATGACTATCATCATTCTCTTTTCTTTAGTTTGCTACTGACTCATACTACTTGGGCCTGTTGGTGTATCCTAGCTCTACAATCCTTATCACTGGAGAGCTGAGAGGGAGGGTGTTCAAGAGGTAGGAACAGAAGAGTCAGAAGTTCCAGATGTTCTAGGTCATCTTTAGCCACATAGCAAGTTTGAGGCAAGTTTGGGAAGCGTGCATGTGTGCATGCATGTAAATGAAGATAGGTAAGGCAATGAGGCCTGTTTGCCACCCAGTAGTACACTACTAGCTGGAAAAGAACTTTATGATGTTTGCTTTGATCAGACCTTGTCCTGTAAGTAGCAGAGGGACAGAACTTGTCCTTCAACTCACATGCTTTAAACATGGGCCTTTCCTTTTCTGTGTGGCTCTGGACCACATGGAAATTCCTTCCTCCAAAGAGCATCTGCTTTCTTATACTTGACATATCTCATCTGTGCTCCTGCCTTTTAGTGTCACCTTAGCAAATGCAATCCTACATGTACTCACTGAGTTGTTTACAGCTATCCACTGACTGAGCTGAACAACTTAGATTTTCTTTGTTCATTTGTTAGTTCATATGGTGGTCTAGCTATGAAATATTTATCAAGAATCTCCAGTATCAGATACTATGCTACTTGTTTGGGATGCTAAGCATGAGAAATTTCTTCTTCTAAAGGAATATTTCCAGTCTTAAGGATTTTAGAGATTTATGTGGAAAGGATATGGTTATTTTTTGCGTGTAATAAGGACATTAGATTTGTTGTCTTGAAGTACTAGGACTTGAACATCAATCAGGCCTTGCATAAGCTAGGCAAGCATCCTACCACTGAATTACACCTTTAATCTTAGGATAAGGAGCATTAGATTTGAATCAAAATAAGGTGGCATTTAAAATCATTTTGGAGGTCAAGATGACTGATTAGGGCTCTTACTTGCTCCACCACACCAAAGAACCAGACCAGGAGGTAGATGTCCAAGAGGTCATCTACCCCATAGAAGAAGGCTGGGATCTAGTAGAAACAAACAAACAAACGACAACAACAACAACAACAACAAACAACCCAGAAGCTTTAGCCAGACGTGGTGATGCACACATTTAATCCCGGCACTCTAGAGGCAGAGGCAGGTGAAGTTTTGTGAGTTCAAAACCAGCCTGGTCTACAAAGCAAGTTCCAGGACAGCCAGAGCTGTTACACAGAGAAACCCTGTCACAAACTTCCACCCCAAACCAGAACCTTTGTAAAAATACAGAGAACAGACTTGTTACAGCATAGCAAGAAAAGCAAAATCACCTATTCTCCAGTTCCACAGCCTAGCAAGGAAGAGTCTCCACTTTACAGTAGTAAAGGTGATGGAGGACTCTCATTGGTTAATAAAGAAACTGCCTTGGCTTTTTGATGTGGCAGGATTTAGATAGGAGGAGTAGACAGAACAAAATGCTGGGAAGAAGGAAGTGAGGCAGATGGCTCAAGCAGTCCATGACGCTCCTCTCGGAGATGGATGCAGGCTAGAATCTTCCCAGTAAGCCACCCCTCGTGGTGCTACACAGATTACTAAACATGGGTTATTCAAGATGTGAGAGTTAGACAATAAGAGGCTGAAACTAATGGGCCAGGCAGTGTTTAAATGAATACAGTTTGTGTGTTGTTATTTTGGGGCATAAGCTAGCCAGGCAGCCGGGAGCCAGGCGGGACGAAAAGCAGGCCCGCAGCTCATCACTACATAAAGGGGAAAGGAATCCCAGAAAACTCTCAGTGAAAATAATGGCAGATACCGCTATTGGATATTTATGTGGCCCCTGAAGGCTTTACACACACACACACACACACACACACACACACACACACAAACCACACACATACCCCACAAAATCTTAGTTTGGCTTTGGAGAAACGAGTTTACTTACTCTCCCAGTAATCTGTCTGAGTGCTATAACCAGGAGCCATCTTGAGAGAGGGACCTATATTCTAAATTTGAACTGTTCTAGGGGAAGAAACCCCAATGTATTCCTACCTCTGGGATTCCATATACATTCCCCTGTATTGACTACTCTCACATTGTGACTGATTCTGGCATAAACCACTGGAGTGCTGCCTTGTGGGCAAGGGTACTACAATATAGAGGGGAGCAGAGGGTATCATCCTCAAGAACTGTAGATTTGGGGAAGCTGACCTTTGAGACCTAGGGTATTGCCAGTCACATATAGCATATAGCTTCCTGGGAATGCCAGGATAAAGGACAAGTTCTTGTGGGATTCTGTCACCTTCACATTGGTGTCTGTCACTAACAAGACCAGAAAAGAACTCTTTTTTTTTTAAAGTGTTATACCACTCACAGAAATCTCAGTCTGTACCATTTTGGTTTCATCGATGATAGCCTCCCCACAAGGTGCACAGGGTAAAGTTTAGAGAAAACTTTGGCACCAGCCACATGCCACTCTGTTTTCTTTGAGCACCTCAGCTGAGATGAACTTTTCAACTCCCCACATCACCTCATGATCTCTGTTGGGCAGGGCAAGTAACGAGTTGAGAGAGAAATCTCAAACTGCCTCCACCTCCAAGTTCACACAGCTCGGCATGTTTGTGTGGGTCTGAAGTTCTACTCTTGGGCACACCTGCAATAGCAGCATTTAAAGACTCACATACACAGTTGCTTCCACTACACCTGTATAGAAAACCTTCCTTAGTTGTTCCTGTAAGGACACTGGCTGTTACACAGAGAAACCCTGTCTTAGAAACTGCCTCCCCCACCCCCCCCCAAAAAAAATCATAAGCCGCAGTCATGTTGGTTTGATTTTAGGGAGGTAAAAATGGTTCAACATATTGCAGCTCAGTAAGTGTAATATATCCCTATGAATAGAATGTAGAATAAAAAAAGCTTATTGTCTCAGTAAATGCAGAAAAATTTTGATAAAACTCCATATTCATTATGCTCATAAAAACTGTGTTTAAGAAACCAATGGGTAACATCATACTGAATGGGTGTCCTAGTTTGCTTCTCTCTTGTTAAGTGGGCAGGCATCCCATCCATTAAGGAAAGTCAGAGCGGAGACTAAGGAGAGTACTGTCTGCTGGCTGCTTCTGTATCTGTGGCTATTCAGCTTGCCCTTACACACCTATGACCACCTGTAAACTGAGGCTGCTCGTTCGTTTCTAGCTGCTCAGACCTGAACAATCACACAGAAACTACATTCAAGAAAATGCCCCACAGACATGCCCATAAGACTGTCTGATAGAACAGTTCCTCAACACAGATTTTCTCTTCCTAGGTATGTCTAGGTTTGTGTCAGGCTGGCAAAAATAGCCAGCACAATGTAGAAAAACTGAAAGTGCTTCCTTTAAGATCAGAAACAAGACAAAGATGTCTGTTTTATTGCACTTATGCAAAAGATTACTAAAAATTTTAGCCAGTACAATTATAGACAAGAAGAACTGGTGACTAAGCATTCAAAGCATTCAAATATGAGCCTATGGGGGCAATTCTTATTCAAAGCACCACAGGTTCTATACATAGAAAAGCCTAACAACGATATCAAAAGACTCTTTGAACTGTGTAGAAAGTTCTAAAGACTATACCAGGTGACTGTTGGATGCATGATTCAGTAAAGCAGCGGAATACAGAAATCCAATTAGTAGCTTTTTTTATAGACCAATAATGAATTTTCAAAAAGTAACCTTGTTGGATAGGGAGACTAGGAATAAACTTAAAAGAAGTGGAAGTCTTCCATCATGAGAATTACAAAATACCAATAAAACAAATGATAAGACCCTCTTATGTTCATGGATTTGAATTATTAATATTGTTAAGATATTTATACTATTCAAAATAATATGCTGATTCAATAAAATCCCTACCAAAATACCAGTGGCATTACTCATAGAACTAGGAAAAAATAGTAATAAAATTCACATAGATGCACAAAAGAATTTAAACTGCCCAAACGTGAACAAAAAAGAACAAAAGTATAGACAACACAATAGTGATTTTTAAGATATACTACACTGCCTTAGTAACCAAAAACACATGTTATTGCCATAAAAACAGACATCAGAGACTAATGGAACAGAATAGAAAGCTCAGAAATAAATCAACAGCTTTTCTCAAAGAAGTGTAAAAATATCCTTTTAAGAAAGAGCAGTCTCTCTAACAAATGCTTTAGGGAATACTGCATACCCACATGTAGCCGACTGAAGCCTGAAGCCTTAACAATCAACCTACCTAAAAACCTCAAAACAAGTCATACAATGTAATGTAAGATCTCTGAGTGCTAAAGTATAGAGGAATCATTTTAAGATACTGGTGCAGGCAATGGTTTTTTGGATAGAACTCCGAAAACACAGGAAACAAAAGCAGAAATTGACAATTAAGATTACATCAAATGAAAAAGCCTTCTACACACACAGCAAAGGGGAAAAAAATACATCAACAGAGTAACATTACCAATCAAAAAGTAACCCAGTTGAAGTAATATTGGCACATGATCTGAATAGATAGTAACCAAGAAACAGATAGATTTTAATAAATATACAAAAGAATGCTCAATATCATAAGTCATTAGGCAAGTGTAAATCAAAACAAATGAGTTACCAATTCAGTTAAAATAGTAGTTTTTAAGATAAAAAAATAATACAAATGCTAGCAATGGTGTGGAGAAAATGGACCTTTAGACACTGTTGGTGGAAATGTAAGCTAGCCACTCTGGGAAATAATATAGATGTTTCTGGGTAAAACGAAGAATAGAATAACCATATGATTGTTATGTCACTTTCCTGGGTATAAATGAAACCAGAATATAGAAAAGAGACTCTTGTGGGACTGGAGAGTTGGCTTAGTGGTTAAGAGCACAGACTGCCCTTCCAGAGGACCTGAGTTCAATTTTCAGCACCCACATGGCAGTTTACAACTGTCTGTAACTCCAAGATCTGACTACATATTTTCAAAACAACACTGCACATAAAATAAAAATAAATAAATTACATATGTAATAAACTAAGCAAGTCAGGTGGTAACAGCACACGCCTTTAATCTCAGCACTTGGGAGGCAGAGGCAAGTGGATCTTTGTGAGATCCATGTATCTCTCTCTTAGGGGTCTCCTTATTTCCTGTCTTCTCTGGGGTTGTGGGCTATAGGCTGTTTATCCTTTGCTTTATGTCTAATATCCACTAATGAGTGAGTAGATATTAGACGAACATAGCTTGTTTGTCTTTCTGTGTCTGGGTTGCTTCTCAGGATGGTTTTTGGAAATGCTTTCAAAACATGCCGTAACTACAGTTCAGTGGCCCTCTACAGACTCTTCAACTCATGATATGTGTATATATGGAAATATCACAGTGAGTCATGCTAACTGTATAAATAATATGTGCTAGTTACAGTGAAATGAAATTGAAAACTTAAAACCACTAGAAGATAAGTTCACATTTTTTAAAATCAATAAGACAAAACTATGTTCATATACACACACATATACAAACGTATATTCCAAAACATGCTGCACTTGATAAAACACAACCAAACACAATGTGTTTTCTTTGTCTGGATTCTAGACTAGTCAATTTCTATCACATTTTATTTTATTTTGTTTTGTTTTGTTTTGAGATAGGGTATTAGGGTATAGCCTTGGCTGGCCTGGAATTCTCAATTATTTCATAACTATATTTTATGAGTTTCATTTTTTTCAAAGCTATATAAGTTATACAATATGTAGAAGCTTCCAGAAATGAGAAAATAAAAATACCGCCACTCCCTGCCATCTAGCGGGTATAATAAGTGAGATTTATTGGGAATTAAACTACCAAGGCCATCTGAGGGAGGCAGAAAGAAGAGCAAAATGGTGGAAAAGCAAGCAGATTTTAAAATAGCAGTATGGTGAGCTGAGCTAAGTTGTCCGGATTGATCCAGACCTAGATGCCCTTGCTAGAGGTAGTTAACCTTTGGGGAAGGTTAAGGGAGATTTCCGGAAGATTAAGGATGGTTTCTGGTGAACAGAAACCATTTTAGATCTGCTTTTCCAGGAAACAGAAATCTTTAGGCTTGTGTACCTGGCAACAACCCTTCTGTTTACCTGGTCCTTCTGTTTAGGATAGTGTCACTTCACTTCTATTTTGGGGGAGGGGGGTCTTTGGACCTGACAGTCATTTGGAATGTCTTCTAATGTTTTACAGTACCTAACTTTCCATAGTACTTATTATTAATGTGTGAGTATGTTTTTAAAATTTTGATCATATTGTATATTTTGCTTTATAATTTGATTTTCCTTCCCAGCAGTAAATCATAAGCCATTAAGTAGGAGTGATTTTAATTGATCGCATAGAATAGCTGATTAATCAGATAATAATCTGTTTAATATTGATACAGATCAGATTTTGTTAGAACTGTATGAAGGTAGAAAAGATATATTTGGTGTTTGTCTATCCTAATGTAGTACAGTTTACCGGTGTGTGTGTTTGTGTGTGTGTATTTTTTTTTTCCAGACAGTTTTTCCATGTTGTAGATCAAGCTGGCCTCCAACTCACAGAGATTCATCTGTCTCTGCCTCCTGAGTTCTGGGATTAAAGGCATGCACCACCACCACTGGGCAATTTTTTTTTAATTCTACAACTTTTTCAGCATTTTTTTTAATTCTACAACTTTTTCAAAGAAATTTAAATGAACTGCATATTCCTCTGAATGGGATTTATAATCTTTATACTCTAGAGGCCTACTCTAAGGCATGGGAGGGTTGGTAGAATGGCAGCAGCCCCCTTAGCCCTTTTCCCTGGTCATCTGGGATAGAATGGAAGGAGGGATGTGGGAATAAGGTGCAGCCTCATTTTGTAGTAAACTTTCCTGCAGTGAACATGCCATTGGTTTTAGTAGTCAGTAAGGTATATTGAGTAAGGGAGGTCCAGATGCTGACCCAAGCTTGCTTGAGTCCCTCTTCTGACTTTGGGTGTGGTGGTAGACTCTCCTGCAGTCACAGGGCTTTGGAGGCCCAGAGTGTAAGGATTGTAAATTGGACCCCTGCCTGGGCTCTATAATTCTTAGCCAGCCAAGACTATCTACTGAGCCTCTCTCTCAAACAAAACAACAAAATGAAATTCTGATCTTGCCCCTTAGTGGCCACCAGATTACTTTCTTCTGTGCCTCCCTCAGGTTGGTTTTTTTTTTTTTTTAATATTTATTTATTTATTATGGATACAGTGTTCTGTCTGTGCATATGCCTAAGGCCAGAAGAGGGCACCAGAACTCATTACAGATGGTCGTGAGCCACCATGTGGTTACTGGGAATTGAACTCAGGACCTTTGGAAGAGCAGGCAATGCTCTTAACCACTGAGCCTTCTCTCCAGCCTGTTTGTTTGTTTTTTAAATGGGCCTTATAATAAATCCTTTCAACACTTTCAGCATCATTGTAGGAACTACGTTTATATATATATATATATACATATATGTATATATGCTACATATATATATATAGCATATATATATGGGCATGAATATATATCTTATATACCTATTTATTTACTTATATAAATATATTTGGAATATATTTCTTAGTGTAGTATCTGGCATCGTAAATTATTGAATGATGCTATCTTTGCCATCCCTGTTGCCAAAGAATAAAATAAGCAGTACTTAGAATTGTCTAGGGCAGATGGTTTTACAGCAGAGTTGTAAAAATATTCAAATTTGAACTTGTATCTCAAATTCTTTACTAAAAGTTTAATTTAATGTGAGCTTTTTGTGGCGAGGAATTCCTTTGTCTCCCATAGTGGATAACAGTTACTTCTTTCTCTTCCAGGAGATGGAAAGAACGGTTCATATGTTTGAGACATTCCTATGAACTTGTGAGACGAGTGGTTTCTCCTCTCCAATCTGCTCCTGCCGAGCGGTCTTCTGAGCCATTCCCTTTCAGATTGCACCAATCCTGCGCAGAGCCTTGGTGTAAAGTGCTCGCTCACTCATTCTTTCTCTGTTGAATTTGGTGCTATTGTCTCAGGTACCTGAAACCAACCAGCCTACAAGAACCAAACAAAACTTCAGAAACATGTTGTATTTTCCACAAATAAAAAATACAACCCCACAGCTTGGAGATTCTGGTGCTACGGAAACTGCTTTCGCTCTGCCCCTCTCTTCTGCCCTCTTGGAGAGTCTCTTAGGGAGCAGACCAGCATACCAGAGGGAACTGGATGGGGCAGTTCTAATTGTGCTGAATTGTTGGAAATTGTGGGCGACCTGCTTTTTCTTTTTCTTTTCCTCTTTTCTATCTCTGATCATATCCCATCCCCTCACCCCCAGGTAATGGACTAAGACCTGTTTTAGAATTGGCTATGGTGTATTCTGGTGGACAACTGAAGAAACTGGGTGAAATTAGGTTAGGCTCTTTAGAACTGCCTTTAATGTGCCTTTTTATTCATTTGAGAAAGATGAGGCTTACTGGATGGGCTCATTTGTAGCAAAATAATTAGAATGTTTTATTTGGTTACAACCTTGAAAATAAGTTTTGATACTCAGTGTCATTAAGAGACAACAGTATTCTGTATTAATTGCCTGTCTTGTTCTCAAAATAATCAAAATATTCAGTAATCCACGTGATATGCTAGTTTGTCATCTTTCCTGTGGTGTGTTTCCAGTTAAAAAAACACACACTAAAACAGCAGCAAATGATACACAGTCCACAAAACCCCGTGTACTTCTCCATATTGCTGACAATGATGACCAGAAAATAAATAGTTGGTGGCCATTCTTCTGTCAGATGCAATTTAATAGTTATTCATGTTTGAGTTACCAGAGAAAAGTGGTTTTCATGTATAGCCAATTGTTATTGTTTTGCTTTAAAGCCAGGACTTGCCAAACGGACAGAAAAGAGGAATTTGTTTGAAACTCTTTAAAACTCATTTTCTGTATAATTGCAAGTAAGCTCTGGTATGTCCTTGAATAACAGTGTTAACATTTAACCCTGTCCCATGCTCACATCTTCACAATGCTTCAGTTTGATTGGAATCATTTTGGATCTTGTTAAGTGATTTCTGTGGATTGTACTTATGAAAATAATTATGGGTTATTAATTTTACAAAACTTTCTAAGAATTTGGAGACACACAGTCTAGGCAGTTGCAAAGAGGCAAAGGGAATGCAGTGACTTTTTTATGAGATAATTTTTAAACAAAGTACAGAAAATTTTGCAGACAAATTGGCTTGCTATATTCCTTTATTATAGCCGTTAGCTGCAGGTGTGTCTTTCCAATATATGCAACACATATTTGGGTTCTAATTAGGGCACATGGTCGAGGACTACTGCAGAGATACTGAGCTACCTCAGTTTTGTTTTTAGTTACCAACAGTGTTTACAGGGTTCTGTAACACTTTGCCACCGTTTACACGCTGAAGCTAAGGTACCTGTCTCCTTGTCTCTGGCTGTGGTGGTGTGCAGAGAGCTCGCGCTGGCCTCAGCTACTGCAGTAATCCCAAGTGCTTTTGCATTTACCTTCATGTTCACCGTCTTCTAGCTTGATTTTTTTTTTTTTTAGATGATCCTTGTTTTCTTTATACCTGGTCTGAGGTTTTCATGACATTTAGTTAGTCATGTAATTCAAGATGCTACCATGTAGACACACTGTATTTTTAAGGTGGGCAAGTGTGATTAACGATGAACCATTTTAAAGGGGAGGTGATTTGAAACCTCTAATTTGATTATTGGGAGGATTTTCATGCTTTCTTTAGTATTTATTACCATCATACCAGTGCAAACTATTTTACTGTCTAATACATTAGCATTTTGTATTTTGATGGAAATTGTTACAGAATTTAAAGATTTGATGAAATAAGATGTAGCAGATTTTTTGTAGCGAGTTTCTGGTAAAAGGGTTTTTGCAAGTCTCAGGTTCTTGCTGCGCTATTTTCTTCTTTAGTATTTATTCCAGTTTCTCTACTTCAGAAGCATTCTGTTCACGTAACAGCAGCACTTGTGAAAGGAGGAAAACCGCACGTGTCTAAGGTTTCCGAATCTTGCACGTGAATTAAGATTTTAGCCATCAGTGAGTTTGACAAAGGAAATTTATTTATTTAAGCATTAAAATGCTTTCAAAAGATCACGTCTTATTTTATGTTTACCCTTGATATAGATGGAGAAATCAGAGGAAAACTCAGTATAGGAACTGCCACTTTGAACAGTTTAGGTCTCAAAAGACTAAGCCAGTCTCATGCCAAGGGGGGAGATGAGCTGAAATCGCACCAACTCTTCAGGCCCCTTTTCCCCCCCAAAGAGAAACATACTATACCAGTTTTACAGATATCTGGTGGTTCTATAGATAAAAGCAGCTTGTGAAATTATCCAAGTTGACTCAGTTTTGTTTACCTTTCTGTAAAGTTCTTAATTTTTGCTGTATAGCATTGGCAAAAATAATGTACAAATTGACCTCTGTTCTTACTTCCTATGTGAGCATTATATGTGATAAGCTCCTGTGTAAAACCTTGCTCTCAGATAAATAAATTATGTATCCCAGCCCAGCCAAGCAAGAGTTCATGCTCAGCTGTGGGAACTCTGGGAGCTTCTTGAAGATGATGGAACTGCATTAGGTTTGAAACTGATGGCTGTGGAATAAATTGTGTTTTTGAGCTTGAATCTTACCTGTGATTAATTTTTTAATGTCCTTTCATGACTTGATTTTTCTCATATGCCAATGTATTTGTAGGTTTATTGAATTTTATTTTTAGGGAGTGGGGTGGTAATTTCTTATCTTCCCTTGTTTTGATTAAGTTGGTTCAGCTATGGTGCTAATCAGTAGGTTTCTTCAGTGTCAGGTCCCGTAGCTGAATGCCATTGCTGTTATAATTATTATTTGTAACCATTTTGGAAGCTTGAATTTGGGCTTGTACCTGTATCTTTTATATTTTGTACATTTGGTTGTTTAGACTTTGGGAGTCCTATTTGGTTTTGGTCATGTATGTCTACTTTGTAGATTAAGTAGACTTCATCAACTACGGTCTATTTTGGGTTTGTAGTTTAATTTAGAATTGTGTTAAATTGATGTTTTACATTTGACTTCATTTTACATTAGTTTGGAGTAAATTATTTAATTTTTGAATTCTGGAATTTGAACATTTACTGTAATTTGTAATATAACTGCTGTGAAATACTTGAATAAAGATGATAAGAAAAACATGTCTTTCTTTCGCATGATTGCGAGTTCTGTTGGCTGCATCTGCAGGGCTGCTTGTCTTTCTGAAGTGCCTAGTTCTACAAAGAGCACATGTCGTGCTTAGTAAGTACCACCATCTTGTTATGTTTTCTTTAGATTTTTAAGTACGCCTCTGGATTTCTTAACTGAAAGGCTTTCTTCTTCCCGTTGAGAGAGTATAGTTTTAATTTAATTGGAAATTTTGTTGTCTAAACAATGTTGGACCGAAGCAAGTAGATTATTTCAAACATTTGTTTTTATATCTGAATGTTTACTTTAAAAAAAAGACCTTAAAATTGCTTTTGGGCATAATCAAACTTTGAGGACGTTGGAAATAAAGTTAGATTTTATTTATCCAGTTTTAGTTTCCATAGGGAACTACAGTAAAGGCATAGTTTAATCTTGATCTAACTATTTAATGCTCTGTTTATAACTTTTAGACCTGAAGTGACCTTTGGGCCTTTTTTTTAAAATCTGAATTCCCTCTCTTAGCCTACAAGTATGTATGTGCTTGTTATATCTTGGGCACTGTGCTAGGTGGACTTCATTACCTGTGGTTTGGTGTGGGATAGACAGGTGAAATGTTCTGTCCTTCAGTAGCCTCTACTCTGCTAAGGGAAACAGAAAACAAAATAAACACCGATTAATGTCACTCTCTGCTCTTTTTAAGAACTGACCTTGGCATTATAGTTTAGTTGATTATCACGATAGAAATCTCACTCAGGATGCATTTGTTTTTGGAAATGGTTTGGAGGGGTTTGGATGTATACACTCGTTTTGTTCTCTTTCACCTTCACCCTTCTAAATTGGATGTCCTCCCAGCTGCCCAGTGAATTGTATGTTAGAACTCAGAGGGAACTGATGCTCTTGTGAGACTTTCACAGCCATCGCCCTCTCCTTTTAAGAGCACAGTTATCTTAGGAATGCTTGGGAGTGATGGAGTCAGGCTTCCTCCTGCTTTTGACTTAACAGCAACTATTGATGTCTGATTAGTGCCCACTATTTTCCTGACAGTGCTTTTATCCCAAAAGCATGTCATGTCTTTGTAGGGTCACTTGGAGGTGTTAATATGGCAGGCCCCAAAGACTGCACATCCAATGGAATTTGAGTCATAAGGTTTGTGTGGCAAGCACTTACCTGCTGAGCCATCTAGCTAACCATCCTGGTTTTCTTCCTCTAATTAGAATTCTATTACTGTCTGGAACTCTTTCAGATGTTCCAATTGACTGAAGCAGTAAAATTTCCAGTAAGGAAATCCTATAGTAGCCAAACCTTAGTTCCTTGTGCACGGAAAGCTACAAGACAGAACACAAAGGAAAGAGGGACTACAGCAGTGATTTTTTTTTTTAATCTTTGGGTTGCAACCCCTCTGGAACCAAGCGACCTTTTCATGGGGGTTGCCTAAAACCTTTGGAAAACACAGATATTTACATCACAATTCATAATAGCAAAATTACAATTATGATTGGGGTCACCACATGAGGAACTGTATGAGAGGGTCACAGCGTTAGGAAGGTCAAGAACCACTGGACTAGAGAAAATGTAGCTAGAGCAGAAGATAAAAAGGCACATTTTCCTTGTGTTGCTGATATGCTTTATGACTTGAAGAAATGATCTGAACCTAAGTCTTTGTTATACTAACCGTAAGCTGAGACCATGCTTTAGTTTCCTGGCTACCTAGACCCGAATAATCACACAAAACTATATTAATTGCAACATTGTTTGGCCAATGTCTTAGTTGAGGCACTGCTGGAGGAGAAAAAAGAACTCACTCTTGGCAATTTTGAACGTTTTCTTCCTGGTGGGTATGGTGTCTTAACAGCATCTTGAAAATCAAAATATAGAAAAGAGGTGTGTGAGGGGAAGCAGGACAGTGAAGTGCAGAAGCCATGTGTGGTGGTAGTGTGCTCCCGTAGTTTGAAGTGCAGAAGCCATGTGTGGTGGTAGTGTGCTCCCGTAGTTTGAAGTGCAGAAGCCATGTGTGGCGGTAGTGTGCTCCCGTAGTTTGAAGTGCAGAAGCCATGTGTGGCGGTAGTGTGCTCCCGTAGTTTGAAGTGCAGAAGCCATGTGTGGTGGTAGTGTGCTCCCGTAGTTTGGGACTTGGGAAGCGGAAGCAAGATCAGGAGTTCAAGGCCATTCTTGGTTTAAAGTATATTTGAATTTAACCCGAGCTACATGACACGCTGTCTCAAACAAAACAAAGGCAAAAGGCACAGGAACAGGCAAATTTTAAGGTTGGGTCACCACAAGCAGTTCCAAGTTGGCTTTAGAACAAAACGGGCATGTAGTTTTAGTGTTGGAAGGACTTCACATGTCAGTTTTTGTTCCAAATAAGAGATGCTACAGGTCCCAAATAGAGAAAGGTAGAGCAGAAGTGACAAGAATGAGAGTTCCCAATAGAGAGGCAAAATTAGTAGGAGCCAGTGACTAGATGTTGGCATTGATGGCTCCAGTTGCTCCTGGTTTCTGCCTGAGTCATCGGGTAGTTTAGTCATCACCTGGGATTGAACAAATTAGAGAGTAGTATTGAACATTGTGGCCTCTAAGTCCAGCCGACATTAATACAATAAAGCTTCAAACGGTTCAGAGGTGAAGGCTTTGGAGGTTAAGCTGCTTGCACGTGGGTGTTCAAACCATCACTTTAGCAGTACTTTCAGGGCAGAATGACAGTAGAGGGAAAGCCATGTTTAAGCCAAAAGTAGATGATGCCTGAGGACTGATACTGCTAATGCCTGATCAAAAGAGCCAGAGTGAAGACTAGTGTCAGAGAGCTCAAGGTAAGAGAGCATGACTTCCAAACAGAGCACTATCTGATACTTCTGTGGGGGAGGTAAGATACGTCTCTATTACAAGGGTATGTGGCAACTTGGAGATCCTTAATACTTTGAGAAAAAAAGAAAGTGTTGTAGAATATTATTTTAACTATGTAAAGATGTGTTACATTTGTTTATGCTGGGGAACTTTGGCTATGTAAAGGTGTGTTACATATGTTTCACCTTGCCTGCCTAAGGAACCTGATTGGTTTAATGAAAAGCTGGATGTCCAAGAGCCAGGCAGAAGAGGGATAGGCAGGTGGGCTAAGAGAATAGATAGAGGATGAGAAACAATAAAGAGAACGAGGAGAAAAGAGGTACACGCCTGGGGCCAGAAGCCAGGCAGCTGCCAGGCAGACAGACATGAGAAGCAGTTAAAGTAGGACATACAGAAAGAAAGGAAAAAAATGAAGGAAGAAGAAAGAGAGTGTGTGGTGATATTTCATTTGTATTTTAGTAAATAAAGCTTGCCTGAAAACTAGAATGCAAAACAGTCGCACTAGTCAGCCATACAGGCCAGGCAGTGGTTGCACACACTTTTAATCCCAGCAGCCACACTAGTTGGCCATAGAGGCTGGGTGGTGGTGGTGCACACCATTAATCCCAGCACTGGAGAGGAATATATGGTGGGATGTGACAGGAACTGCCTCTCTTTCAGTCTGAAGATTACATAAAGAGGTAAGAGCTCTCTAGTGACTTGGCTACTTTGCTTTTCTGATCTTCAGGTTGAACTTCAATATCTGTCTCTGGGTTTTTATTAATCATGCTATAGTTGGCACCCAACGTTTGGGGTATGAATTCATGAAAAAGCTATTTGCCTGTGGCTTTTTAGCCACCAGCACAGGCTGGAGCTGCACACCGGCCTCCAGCCCCACCTGGCCAGGCTTTCTTTTCTTCCCAGCCCACTGAGTGAGTTTGGGATTTTCCTGTTATAGCTTCTCTGAAACAGCCTCCAGCTGCCACCCAAACTCCAGAAGCACCAGGCTCCAAATGCCACAGGACTCATCTGCCCTTCAGGCAGCCCTCCCCTCACCCCATGTGCTTTTTATGAACAATCCCCTGTGCAATTTTTTTTCAGACCCCTCTCTCTCTCTCTCTTTCCACCATGGGTTGCGGGGTCTCCCTGAACCCACTTTGTGGGCTGCTGCAAAACTAGGTAGCTGCCTTGAAATCCAGTCAGGACTTTACTGTCCTACACAGCAGCAGTAAGCCTCACATCTTCATCAACATTGGTAGGTCTGGTAAGACAATAGGGAATTCTTTTTTTTTTTTTTTTTTTTTTTTTTTTTTGGTTTTTCGAGACAGGGTTTCCCTGTAGTTTCTAGAGCCTGTCCTGGAACTAGCTCTTGTAGACCAGGCTGGCCTCGAACTCAGAGATCCGCCTGCCTCTGCCTCCCGAGTGCTGGGATTAAAGGCGTGCGCCACCACCGCCCGGCTCCAATAGGGAATTCTTAAAGGGAGAAATTATTTAAAAGAGTTTTTTTCCACATTAAAAATTGGGACTAAACCATTACAATGGAGAGATTCAGGTCTCTGTATGATGATATGCTAGATAATTTGAAAATGGAATGATTAAATGAGAGGCTATCTAATTTAGGTGGGATTTATATAATGTCAGTTGTAAACATCAGCTTTATCATTTCTGTTTTATCACTAAAAAAGTCGCTTAATCTGAGTGCTAAGATACAGGCCTTAGAAAAACCTAATAAAACAGATCACAGAGATATTCAAATCCAGATACAGGAATTTAATGAAGAACCAATTTCAGCATTGTATTATAAGAATAGAGAGAAACAGTCTAAGGTTTTCAAATAACTAACCTTGATCTATCCAGTAACCTTACAGGAATTGACAAATGGCAGAGACTCTGTTACGGCTAACTGGACTCCTGTGCCAATGTTATTTTTAAGGAGATTCAAGGAAGCAACAGTTTCATATGGCATGCATTTACCTTGTGTGAAGCAAATGTTGAACTCGTGGTCAGTTTGTAATAGAATTGTTCCTAAACACTGGATAGAATTTGTTAAAGGTGTTTTAGAACTTGATATGCAATTACAGTTGAATACCTGGTTCAGAGACTAGGTTAAAATTATTGAACAACAGAGTAAAATTAGAGGTAGAAAAATCTCCCTAGATCAAATCCTTGGAGAAGGATACTACTATAGAAAAGTAACTGTTTATGATGACCACATCCTGGATTTATGCCATGCAGCAGCTTTGAATGCTTGGGATAGAAATGGAGAAATAGGAAAGAAAATTGAATCATTACTGAAGTTATACAGGGCCCAAAGGAAGCCTTTATGGATTTCTTTGGAAGACTGATTTCAGCAATAAATAGAATGATACCAAATTCAGAAGCTAGACAAATAATTGAATCTCTGGCTTTTGAAAATGCCAATTCTCTATGCAAAAAGGATAATTAGGCCGTTAATTTGGAGGAATGGATTTGAGATACAATTAATATTGAATGTCTTTAAAGCAAAGAAAAACCAGTCTAAAATTCACAATCCCAGAGAACCTAGACCACAAAGAGGACCCTAAGAGAGACATGCATAGATCTAATCTACATGGGAAGTAGAACAAGACAAGCTCTCCTGAGTAAACTGGGAGCATGAGCATCATGGGAAAGGGTAGAAGGGGAGGGGGGAGCAAGAGAGGGGAGTGGAGAAAAAATATATAACTCTATAAAAACAAAAAAATGAATGTCATGAACATGATGCATGGATAGGTTTGGTGACTTCCAGAGGTTTGAGGAAAAACAAATGTCAAATGTTATAATTATGACAAACAAGTTCACCTTAAAAGAGATTGTAGACAGGGCATTCCTAGAAACAAGATTCTTTTCTAAGAATAATCCATTCAGAACACCCCTCCCTTCTAGGTTATGCAGAAGGTATGGCAAAGGCAGGCTTTGGACTAAGGAATGTATGTCAACAAGGAATATTTAAGGCAATCTTTTTCCATCTGGAAACTGTGAGGGGCCTCTCACAAGTCCTTATGCCAAATTCGGTTCAGTCATTTCCTGTCATTGTGAAGGAAACTCCTTCCCAGAGCAATCAAAGAACCTAATGCCTATTGTAAGAAACCATGCTACTCTGGATAATAGAACAGCCGTAGAAGAGAGAACAAAAAATTTAGGAGAAACCATAAAGTGAGTATTTTGGCAAACTTCTATAAATGAACAAAGATCAAAATTAAAGATACAAATAAATAACATCACTGATGGTCTTATAGACACAGGTGCAGATGTAACAATTTCATCAGAATCTTGGCATTCAAATTGGCCTCTTCAGGATGTTAAATGTTCAGTTTTTAGGTATTAGAACTTTATCTCAGGTAAAGCAGAGTGTGAGATGGGTTGAATGTTTAGGGCCAGAAGGACAGAGAGGAAAATTAAAGCCATAATTGGATTGGCCCTTTCACCGGGTTGCCTAAGACCATTAGAAAACAGATATTTGCATTATGATTCATAATGGTAGCAAAATTTCAGTTATCAAGGAGCAATGAAATAATTTTATGGTGGGGGGGTCACCACAACATGAGGAACTGTGAAAGGGTCACAGCATTAGGCAGGTTGAGAAACACTGCTCTATAATAACAAAAACCAAAGAACAGTTGTGTATGCAAAGCACAGAGATACTGCTTCACTTGCAAACAGGTTCCTGACCAGGCAGAAACATGACAGACACGGTGGGTTGGATAAGCAGAGAGAGGGCACTGAGGTATGAGGAGGAAGAGAGACAGAGATCCCACGATCCCACAACTCCTTCATCCACATCTTGTGTGTCATAGACCAGCAATGCACCTACCACACCAGGGTAGTATGTGAAGGTGATGGCGAGTGCTCCTGGGGGACAGTGTCTCTGATCTGAGCCTGGATGCTCTTGGCACCCACCCAAATGCTTCACATGGCTAACTCCACACCAGCGATACTCATGCTCTCTAGGTGAAACATGACAATAATGGCGTTTGCCAATAGCCAAGACCCAGAAGAGTGCCATTTTGAATAGGTGGTCATACTCATCAGTCTGGGTTGCCATTGTCCTCCTATCCAGTCTAAAAAATCCATATTATCCCCCTCTCAACCAAAGGTTATGAGTTAATTTTCTTAGTCAATATGAATGAATTCATAGATTTAAACATATATGGTATATTTACTTTTTTAATTTTATTTTTAATGCTGTGTGTCTGTGTTTCTGGGTGGGTATGTATGCATGAGTGTAAGTAAGTGCCTGTGAAGGCCAGAACTCCCCTGGAGTTAGAGTCATGGGTGGTTGTGAGCCCTACCCACTCCATGTGGGTGCTGAGAACTGGTCTTACATCATACTTTTCTAGAGCAGTAAGCAACCTTAACAGTTGAACCATCTCTCCATCCCCCAAGATGGTTTAGGTCATCACATTGTTGTGTGTTGGTGCCGAAATGGTCCCATTTGGCATCAGTAATCATTTCAAGTTAGCTCCTGAGTCCAACCTAGTTATCTCTGTTAGTTTTAATCTCTGTTGCATCTCTGGTGATGCCCTCTCTTTCTTCAGAGACTGGCAATTTTTTTGAGACAGGGTCTTTCATTAAGCCCTAACTTACAGACTGTCAAGTATTACAGACTGTCTCCCCAGTACGGCGATTACAAGCTCACCACTACACCCTGCTTCTTCCATGGGTACTGTGTACCAAACTCAGGTCCTCAGGCCTATGCAGCAAATCCTATTTTGACTGAGCCATCTGCTCTGCTCTTGGTCAATGTCTTTTTTACTAATCTTATGCATGAAAATAGTTCTTTTCCTAAGGATTTTTTGTTTCCTGATTTCTACCTTTAAATATTATTTTTCTTCTTTGAAGTAGCTGACATTTCCCATGTTACTGATTTCTCATTTAATTCTGATATGGCCAAAGAATATACTCTATATGATTCTAATTATTTTAAATTTATTCTGATTTGTGGCCAGAAGTATGCTGTTTCTTGGCAAATGTTTCATGTGCCCCTGAAAAAAAGCAATGTATTTGGTTGTCATTAGGAGGAGTATCTTCTAAGTACTCACTGATTACTGTGCTGTTAGGGTCTTCTGTACCCTTGCTGATTTCTTCTGTCCATTCCTATCATTTACTGGGAGAAGTGTGTTGAACTTGTCGAATGTAATTGTGGATTTGTTTACCTCTCCCTTTGGTTCTATTGCATTTTTCTTCCTGTATCTAGAAGCCCCATTGTTGGTTGTATCACATTTAGAACTGTTATGTGTTCTTAGCAAATGGAACCTTTTGTCATGGGGTAACACTCTTTACCATGCAGCACAGTGCAGGAGTCTTCTGTGCTCAACACACACACCACACACACACACACGACACACACAATATTGGATATATTTTCAAGACAGGGTTTCACCATGTAGTCCTGGCTGTCCTAGAACTCACTCTGCATGCTGGGCTGGCCTCGAAATCACAGTGATCCACCTCCTGCCTCGTGAGTGCTGAGATGGAAGGTGTGTGCCACCACTGCCTGGCAGCTCAGTCTGTTTTTAAGGAGGCATTTGAATGGCATTGCTTTTTCCACCATTTTACCTCATGCAGCTAGCCTCTCATCTTTCCATGTATGGATCAAAAGTCAAAATTGTAATAAATTTAATTTTAAAAATCTAATTAGCCATGACCTTTCATTTATTTGTTTGTTTTAATTGGCGATTATAGAACTGCCTAACATCTTATTCCGTCAAATAGAATGGGTGTTTCTAGGAGTTGAAAAGAGGAGCTGGTTTTGTAGGTAGCAAAGGGCTAAAGAAAGCTAAAATGGAACAAGGCAGGTTGCTTTTGTCAGGCTAGTCAGGGTTGGGACAGAGACCTTGTTTATTGTGCTTGCTCAGACACAGAGATCCTCTTCTGATTGGTTGCTGGCAATCTCCAGGAGTTTTGTTCTTTTTTCAAGCTTGTTCATTCATTTTTTAATTCTGAATTTGCCTGTTTTGTTTAATTTGTTTAATTACCCAGTACTTTGTGTAAGAGGTTTGCAGAAGTTTGGTTCAAAACTGTGGCCTCCCATATAAATTTCACTTAGCATATGCAACTTCTTTCTCCAATGAGAAAAAAAATATGGCCACCATCCTTCTAGGGTTATATACTGAATATTTAAATCCCAAGAGTCATATGAAGTAGCTAAATATGAATATCACCAAGGAGGGGGACAAACAACAAAAATAAACACAACACCTATCTACTTTCTGTCTCTAGGAATTTGACTGTTCTTTTATTTTATTTATCATATTTTATTTTACTCATTTTTGCTATATAGCCAGCCAAGTCCGAAACTTTCCACATAATCCATGCTGACCTTGAACTCATGTCTTCCTTTCCAAACCTCCTGAGTACAGGGATTACAGTCATGTGCCTCCATGTCCAGCCTAAATTTGGCTCTTCTTGGTCTCTTGTGTAAGGAGGATTTCATTCTCCTCATTTCTCTCAGCATTATGTCCTCAAGGTTTATCCCCGCTAACTCGCCTTGGGATTTCCTTCCTTTTAGAGTCTGAGAATATTCTGTTATATGTAATATGCTACATTCTGTTTATCCACCCATCCTTCAATGGGCATGTGGTTGCTTCTGTCTTTGGCTACTGCAGATAAGGCTATGAATATCCCTTAAGTCCCTGCTTTTGTTTCTTTTATGGATATGTCCAAAAGTAGAATCATGGGATCATATGGTAGTTCCATTTTTAATTTTGTGAGGAATTACCATACTGTTTTCCTTAGCAGCTGAGCCATTTTTATTTCCACAGAAGCTGCACAGAGTTCTAACTTCTCCACAACCTCACTGGCACTTGGCTGTTTTCTGGGTTTTTTGGGGAGGTAGTGGTGGTGTAGGGGAGAAAGGGGGCACAGCAGCTGTGCTAATGCTATGATCTAGGGTTTACTCTCAACATAATTATACACATGTTTGGTTTTACTCTACTCTCTTATTATGTTTCCTACTTGTCTCATCTTTTCTTATTCTGCTTCATATGGGTTATTTAGCTTTATTCTGTTTTCATTTCCTGGGTTTCTGACTATCTCTGAACTACTTGTAGGGATTTCTTTGATACTTTATATACTTTTTACAATTTATCTAAAATTAACATTTTCCTACCTTATCCAAAACATAGAAATCTGGCCAGGCCATGGTGGTGCACACCTTTAATCCCAGTACTCAGGAGGCAGAGGCAGGTGAATCTCTGTGAGTTTGAGGCCAGCTTGGTCTACAGGAACCAGTTCCAGGAAAGGCTCCAAAAGCTACAGAGAAACCGTGTCTCAAAAAAACCAAAACCAACCAAACAACAACAACAAAACAAAATATAGAAATCTTCCATCCAAATGCAATAGTTGTCATAGGAATTGTATTACAACACTGAAAACCTCACCAGGCAATGTTTTCCTGTCAACTGTCACAAATACTTTCAGGAATGTAAGAGTAGAAATCATTCGTTTTATTTACCCAGACATTCATTGTTTCCCTTTCCGTACTGTGGTCTCACATTTCCTTATTTCTCCTAAAAGCTTTCCTTTAGGGCCAGTGAGGTAGAATAGCAGATAAAGGGCACTTGTCACCAAGGCTGATGACCTGAGTTTGATCCCTGGATCCCACATGGTGGAAGAAGAGCACAGAGTCCTGTGAGCTGTCATCTGACCTCCTCGTCCGCACCATGGTGTGTGTGTAAATGGTGTGTGTGTGTGTGTGTATGAACAAACATGCACACACACCGACAAATGAATGAATGAATAAATGAATAAGTAAATATAATTTAAACAATTTCTGTGAAGCAAATCAAGTCAGGACAAATTCTTAGTTTTTCTTCATCAGAGAGTTTATTTCTGAAAGAAGTATTCATTAGATGGAGATTTGGGGATGATGACTCTGCTCTTCAGCATTTTCAAATGCCACTTGAGGGACCTACAGAAGCCACAGCTTCTTAGGAGATGCGCAATGTTGATGAAGCTCAGACACTATAAAAGAGCTCGGTCTGGACTCTTGCGAATGGCAAGTTGAGAAGTCCAGATTGAGACAGGTCTGAAGGGGGTATCCAGGGAACCTCGGATTGTGCAGGGCTTGCGAAGGGAGCGAGAAGTAGAAGATAAAGGCAGCTTTTGCAGGGCAGTTGAAAAAGACAAATGATTGGTACAAAAGAGTTAGTACAGCAGGCATATCTGATGGAGGAGTGTCTATGTTACTTTCATTGGTTAATAAAGAAAACTGTCTTGGTCCTTTAATAGGACAGAAAATTAGGTAGGTGGAGTAGACAGAACAGAATTCTGGGAGAGAGAAGGCAGACGCTTTAGGCAGTCGCCATAGTCAGTCGCCATGCTTCTCCTCTCCAAGACAGACACAGGTTAAGATCTCTACTGGTAAGCAACCACCTCGTGGTGCTGCACAGATTACTAAATATGGGTTAAAGGAAGATGTGAAAATTAACCAATAATTGGCTGAAACTAATGGGCCAGGCAATGTTTAAAAGAATACAGTTTCCATGTAATTATTTCAGGTGTAAAGCTAGCCGGGTGGCAGGACACAGCCCGCCATTCCATCTACATATATCCAGTTTTTGGACGTTGCTATCAGATACATCTACAGAGTTGTATTTGGGCATTGTGCAGTAGCCTTGCAAAAAGAAATCTCGGGCTGGAGAGATGCTCAATGGTTAAGAGGACTGTTTGCTCTTCCAGAGGTTGTGAGTTCAGTTCCCAGCAACCACATGGTAGCTCACAACCATCTGTAATGAGAGCTGGTGCCCTCTTCTGACATGAAGGCATACATGCAGGCAGACCATGTTTGGAGCTATCCTTGGCTGAGTTCAGTCAATGGGCCATGGGTCAGGCACACCTGTCAGGCTGCTTGTCACTAGATGTATTAGTTACTTTTCTCCTTGCTGTAACCAAATACTTGACACAAAGCAAGAGAGGGAGAGGTTGTCTTGGCTCACGGTTCAAAGGATGACAGTCCACCATGGAGATAAAGGTGAGTGTTGTGAGTGGCTTGATCCTTGGTGCTGACCATGAGGTGGAGAAAGGAAAATGCCAGTATTCTGCTGGCCTCTTCCCCCTTTCTCTCCAGCATGGAACTCTAGCCCATGGGACGCCACACACATTCAGGATGGGTCCCGGGTAAACCACTCTGAGAAATGCCAACAGCAGACATACCCCATGATATGCCCCATCAATAGCATAAGTATTTCTTAATGCAATCAGGCTAGCAGTTGTAACTGACTATCACAGTGGGGCATACATTATCATTTCTGAGCCTTTACCAGGGAGAAGAGCCGTCAGTGACGGTGCCAGCTGTAACATTCCCTGGAGGATGCTGATAGTGTTTTGCAGTCTGGGTCCAGTTCCAAAGTTTACATCCCCAGTCATGGCAGCAGCTTAACATGTGTGTAACTCCTGTTCCCCTAATGCTTTCCTGAGGCTCTTTTGAAATGTTCCTTATTTGTTGATTGACTTTGTGGAGACAACATCTCAGGTAATCAAGATTGGTCTTGAGCTTGCCAGGTATGACCTTCAGCTCCTGATCTCACTCCACCTTGCCTGGCTTTGAAATGCTCTTTCAATTTGTTGATTTCATTCATGATTTTCTTTTTAATATTTCAAGTTGTCATTTGAATTGTGGTTTATGTAATGTGTTGCTTTCTCTGACTACATTTTAAGACTTTTTCTTTACATTGACTTTCAATCATTGTAACTGGACATGAATATCTCTGAGATTCTCCACTTTGTGCTTACTGATCTTTGGGTCTGTAAATTCAGGTATTCTGCCTATTTGGGATGCTTTTAGTCATTATTTCTTCCAATTCTCTGTCTGTACCAACACCTTTCTCCTGTCCTGTTGGGGTTTCAGTGGCGTGGGTGTTGGACCTTTCTCTATATATAGTCCTGCAGGTTCCTGAGGTTATGTTCAATTTTTAAGAGATTTATTTATTTATTTATTTATTTATTTATTTATTTATTTATTTATGTTTATGTGTTTGAGTGTATTCACATGTGTGTATATGGGTGTGCATGCAGAGAACAGAGAGGGGATCAGATATCAATCATTTCCTACTGATTTCCTTGGCATGGGGTTTCTCTCTGGGTCTGGGGCTCATTTTTCTCCATTAGTCTGGTAGCCAGAAATCCCCCATGATTCTCCTTCTCTGCCCCTTTGTAACTAGGGTTACAGATATTAGCAGGATGTTGACTTTTTACATGGTTGCTAGGATCCGAACTTCAGTCCTCATGATGCTCAGCGAGTGCTCTCATTTTAACTATTGAGCCACCTATTTGGCCCCTCTGTTCATTTTTAATAAAGTTTTTTTCTTTAGATTTGGAGATTTTTAATTTTTATTTTCTTAAAATCATTTCAGCCTCTGAGAAAACTCATGGTTGGTGTGTGTTTGTTTTTTTTAATATTTATTTATTTATTATGTATACAACATTCTGTCTGTGTGTATGCCTGCAGGCCAGAAGAGGGCACCAGATCCCACTACAGATGGCTGTGAGCCACCATGTGGTTGCTGGGAATTGAACTCAAGACCTTTGGAAGAGCAGGCAATGCTCTTAACCGCTGAGCCATCTCTCCAGCCCTGGTGTGTGTTTGTTAATTGCTTTTTCTTTTGTGAATTATTTAATTTATTCCTAGCTCTTAAATGTCAAGTGATCTTGGACTGTGTCCTGGCCAGTTTGAAAATCATCTGTGAGATGTTAGATGCTAGCTTGGTGATATAGTCTTGTGGAGTGGAGGCTTTTTTTTTTTTTTCAAACAGCAAACTTGGTTATGTTCAAACCAGAAGTCCTTGCTGGTTTCCGTGGCTGTTGAAGTCCTGTTTCAATAGTGTGGTAGAGTTTTTAAGTTCTATTACTTTGATAAACTGACATGGCTCTCTGTAAGTTCACCTCCCATGGTGAAGAGACATTGTAGATACAATTAATCATGAGATGGAGTGGTTATTGGGGATTGTTTGGGGCTATAATGTAATCATGAGGAGTCTTACTACAGGGATGCAATACAGGAAAGCTAGGTTCTTCCTACATCTCCCGGGAGGAGCACAGGCCATGGGTACCTTGTCTTAGCTCCTACACCCCAATTCAGACTAACAATGCCCAGAACCATAAAACAATAAATGTATTCTCATGAGTTGCAGGGTTCATAGGAACCTTGAAGAGCAGCCACAGCCATGTGCACATCCAGCAGGACCTGGTGGCAGTCACATCAGCGTTTAGAGATGGATCATGCTCTTTTGATCCCAGCCAGCTCTTCACATGGAGGCTCAGCATTTCATGCAGTCCTGTAGAACGCTCAGCTTCTCTTATGGCTACTGCCACTTCAGGGGGCTTGTTTGTTCCTGGAATTGAGCTGGCATTGGGTCTGGACACTCTAATGAGAGTTTTCCTTCTGGGATTCTGGCTGCCACAGAGACTAAGCTAAGAGATACAGAATGCTTGCCTCTGTTCCTCGGTGCTGGGGTCACGGGCATTCTTAGCCATGCCAGGGTGGTTTTTGTTCTATGTGGATTCAAACTCAATCTAGTCTTCCCAGCCCTAACCCTCCTTCCCCGTCTCTCAGTTGGGGATTGCTAAGGTAAGCTTGGCTGCAGAGAGCGTGGTGAGTGGGAAACAGAAAGGGTAATAAGAAGCGCAGGCTTAGGAGAGTCGCAGATGAAAACGGGAAAGAGTGAGGCAAGCCTGAGCTGTCAATCAATGTGAATACATTTCCCCCAGCCCTGCCACTCTCTACCCCAAAGAAGCCACAGAGGTTAGGTGACTAGGACTGTAGTTTGTTTTCAGGATCTGGCAGAAGGACTTGGGTGTTAGAAGGATGAGGTAACCGGAGGAGGAATGCAAGTTGGGCAATGGTGACACACGCCTTGAATCCCAGCACTCTGGAGGCAGAGGCAGGTGGATCGCTGGGTTTGAGGACAACCTAGTCTACACAGTGAGTTCCAGGACAGCTGGGACTCTGTTACCTAGAGAAACCCTGTCTTGGGGTGGAGGTGGGGGAGAAAAAGAGAAAAGAAAAAGAGGAGGGATGTGTTTCTGAGAAACGAACTCGGGATGTAACTGCTCAATTGGGAGACATTGGAAAGCATCAAAAACTAAAGACTATGACTTAAAGAGGAAATGCAGGGGCTGCACATGTGGCTGTGCTCACCTAGCATGCCGGAAGTGCTGGGTGCGCACCTAGCATGCCCGAAGTGCTGGGTGCTCACCTAGCATGCCCGAAGTGCTGGGTGCTCACCTAGCATGCCTGAAGTGCTGGGTGCTCACCTAGCATGCCTGAAGTGCTGGGTCGGCATATGCCTATGATCCCAGGGCTCGGAAGTAAAGGCAGAAGAATCTGAAGTTCAAGGTCACCCTTGCCCTTGACTGTATAACCAGTTAGAGACCAGAATGGGATACACAAGACCTTGTCTCACCAACAAATATCCAGCAGGTTAAGCAGGCCCATGCACATGTGAATGCAGAAGAGACCTGCAAAGTGCAGGGTTTATGGTTTCATAGGTATAATGGATTCAGATAATGATGAAGGAAATGCCCAGTGAGGCAATGCATTTGATCTAATTTATAAAAGGCTTGTGACTTGAATAAAATGGCCCCCAGAAGTCTACAGGGAGTGGCACTATTAGGAGGTATGGTCTTGTGGGAGTAGGTTTGGCTTTTTGAAGGAACTGCATCGCTATGGGGTAGGCTTGGAAGTCTCAGAAGCTCAAGCAGACCAGTGTGGCAGTCTCGTCTGCTGCCTTCAGATCTGATGCAAGACTCTCAGTTCCTCTCCAGCATCAGGTCTGTCTGCATGCTGCTATGGTTCCCGCTGCAATGGCAATGGGCTAAACCTCTGAACTGTAAGCCAGCCTCAACGAAATGTCTGACTTTGTAGGAGTTGCCATGGTCATGGTGTCTCTTCACAGCAATAGAAACCCTAGCTGTGCCCTTGACATTCTGAGTTCTCAAGCAATGGTAAATCAGTAACCATCGCTCTGAAACTGTATATTTGGAATCCAAAAGTTACAGAGAAGAACATAGAAGAACACAGTCCCAAGATCCTCTGAACTCCCTCAAAGCCTGTTAGTGCCCCTCATGTTTCTGTGCCCACCACAGCACAAGGCCTTTCCAATATTCTCATGGTGGCAAAAAAGTCAACTCAGTTAGGATGAGATTCCAGTATTTCTAAACACTGTGTATGGTTACTCTGTTTGTAGCTTAAGGTTCTCTGAGAAAGAAAATTACATTTTTTTTGTTTTAGCATTTTAATAAATGCAAGAGCTTGGCTTGGTAGCAGATGCCAGGAATCCCAGCACTTAGGTGGCAGCAGCAGAGAGGTCAGAAATTCAAGACCAATTTTGCCTACCTAAGTCATTTTGAGGGCAGCCTGGGTTGTATAGAGAAAAAAGGATGAAAGGAAGAAAGTAAGACAATCCATAATTGTACTTAGTATGCTGAAATAAAGGTATTTGGGGTAGGGAGTCGCAAAATCTTCCATGCATTTAAAAGGGAGGGTCATTCATTTGTCTGGTGGCTTTGTAGTTACCATACATTACTAAAGGCGTTTCATGGGTTATATTTAAAAGGAAGGAAGCAATTGCCTTTCACACAGTTAAATCTCCATTCCAGATCACTGGTCTGCTATACTGATTTCCACATTTATTGAACTTAGTCATCCTCAGAAACAAAAAAGTAGATTATTAGAAAGCTTTCATCCCCACAGACCCAAGATTTTCTGACTGGAGTTGGCTGCAACTTGGTCTGCTAACACAAATGCTCATGTCAAGACAAGGATGCAGTAGAATCTACGTTTTAATGTGGTATTTTAGTGGAATGCTAGGCTTGCTGTGTACATTTTTGAATTTAAATACAGGCGATGGAAAGGAGACTTGGTTTGGAGTCAAGAGCTAAGCAGGGGCTGCCTTGGGGAACCATGTGCTTAGCAGGGGTTCTCAAGTCAGCCAGTTGGCCCTGGACACTGACAGGCCACAGGCTGACTTGTTGAAGTCTCAGAGTCTGATGGGCTTTCCTGGGTATCTTCTGTAGGGCTGTGCTAGGACTAAGGTCACATTCCATTCATTTCCTCTGATGGTCTCAGTACCAATGACCTCCTTTACTTTTTTTTTTGTTTTGTTTTGTTTTGTTTTTCGAGACAGGGTTTCTCTGTGGCTTTGGAGCCTGTCCTGGAACTAGCTCTTGTAGACCAGGCTGGTCTCGAACTCACAGAGATCCGCCTGCCTCTGCCTCCCGAGTGCTGGGATTAAAGGCGTGCGCCACCACCACCCGGCCCTCCTTTACTTTTTTAAGTGTGGAGATGGCAGCCTGTGCTGCCGAGGCAGCTGAGAGCATTCAAGATGCTGTGTGCAGTCGTGCCACGTGAGCATTCTACAGAGAGAGAGAGAGAGAGAGAGAGAGAGAGAGAGAGAGAGAGAGAGAGAGAGAGAGAGAGAGACAGAGAGACAGAGAAAGAGGGAGAGGGAGAGGGAGAGGGAGAGGGAGAGAGAGAGAGAGAGAGAGAGAGAGAGAGAGAGAGACAGACAGACAGACAGACAGAGAGAGACAGAGAGACAGAAAAAGGGAGAGGGAGAGGGAGAGGGAGGGGGAGGGGGAGGGGGGGAGAGGGAGAGAGAGAAGAGAGAGAGAGGAGAGAGAGAGAGAGAGGGAGAGAGAGAGGGAGGGAGAGAGAGGGAGAGACAGACAGAGAGAGACAGAGAGACAGAGAGAGGGAGAGGGAGAGGGAGTAATGCAATGCAGCTCTAGGGTCCTTGCTCACCATGTTTGAAACTTGTTAATCTCTAATTGTGGAGGAAGAGGAGGATAATGAGGAGGATGAAGCAAAGACCAGATCTTGATAAAGGGCCCCAGAGTTTAGTATTAACATGTGGCAATCTGTTTTCTTATTTTTAATTTTCTCAGATCCTTTATTTTGAATCCTTTGATTTCTTTACTGCTTCTCCACACACACACACACACACACACACACACACACACACACATACATAGACACATACATACACATACACACACAATTTCTTCCTGCTTCACTACACACACACACACAAAGAATTTCTTACTGCTTATACACACACACACACATGCATACACAGAATTTCTTAGATTGAAGCTCAGGGAAACATTACTTTCTGTCTCTCGTTACCACGAAAGTACTTTATAGGGATTGGGGGGGCAGAATGGTCACTTAACAAGCAGCCTTTAGGTGTGATCCTCTAATGCAGCAGGAAAAGGGACAAAAGAAAAAATGCATAGCATATCTATCTTTTTATTACAGAAGTAACTATATAATTATAGGTATATAAATTCTTGAAAAGAGGGAAGAATATATGTTCGCAGTTCCATGAGTACGATAGGGCTGCACGCTTGGTCATCTTGCATGAAGGTTAAGGTTTCTGAGGTAGCTTGGGGAAGAAGGACCCTGGTCTCAGAGTTGTTAGAGCTCAGGTCTAGGTGGTCTTGTGAACTGGGCTCATCTATGTACATCTATACACAAGCATATGTGTCTTCCACACATAGCCGCACATATTAAGCTACAGTCTTGTACAGAGATGGATTTTCTTTGTTTTTTGTGTCTTTCGTACCTGAATTGCGGGGATCAGTGCTCTGTGCGCTTAGCGTGGTGGCTAGCACATCATTAGTGTCAACGGACAAGACCTAGTCAATCTTACACACTCTGTTAGAATAGTTGGCGTTATTCTCCTAGAGTTCACGTCATTTCTCCATGGCTGCCTAGAAGTGATTATCTCAGTGCTCCTTGGTGCCGATCGCCTGCTGTCTCATCTGCTGAACCCTCTGTGCTACTGTAGGGTCTTATGCGCCTCCTCAGCACAGCTCCCCCTACAGGTGGGTGTAGGGAGTCAACGTAATAGCTACCAGGTATTACCTCATTCCTTGCTGAGTTTTAATGTTGGGCTTTTTTTAAACTTTTGGATTCTATCTGCCAGCACCTTTTAAATTAATGTTTAAAAGTTTTTGATCTAACAGTTATTTCTACTTAACTAACATTTTCCAATTGTATTACCTGGTTCCTTTAACTAAAATACTCTACCACTCAGGCAATAGATCATTCTTCTGATTGCTCTCTTGAGGTTCTTAAAAAAAAATCCATACACAATGTGGGCTGTCTTCTCACCTTGTTATATCAGGTGGTTGTACCTTGATGGTTTTCATGGTGGCTCTCCTAATCCAGTGGACTCACCTGTCTTTTATGGTAAAAATGGAATCTGATTACCACCAGAGTTAGGTATAAAACACAGAGACTCTTCATGGACCATGAGAGCATTTCCCTTGATAAAAAGAAAATGGAGTAGACAAGAATGGAGATTTTAGCTCTTCATGATTGGCATCTAGTGGACAGCCTTGCAGGATTGATGTTCCCAGGGAAAAGTTTATTTGATAGACATATGGTCCACTCATCTCAAGGCTTCAGCACCTCCTCTTCCAACCATATTAGGCTTTTGCTTTCTAGGAGACACTAGATCTTGGTAAGACTTAAGGCTCCATGTGGGAGACTACTTTGGAAAACCTGCCCTCTCTTGTAAGCACCCTTCCTGACAGAGGCATTCCACATTTCACGCTAAATAAACCTTGCCTAGGTGTCCTGGGCATAGCAATGTGTGTTTGTGTGACAGACTAACGGAGGAAGTGGGGAGGTCACCCTTCCTGGTTCTTAGCACGGAAATCACACTTGATTTTCCTCCAAGAGGGAAGTGTCTTGTGGCTCCGGCTAGGCCGATGAATTGAGAAGCAAGTGGCTCCAGTACAGGAGAGAAGGGGGTGGGGGAAAGCAAGCTATGGCGCTTCCAGATGCATGGCTATGATCAGAAGTGCATAGGTGTAGGGAATAGTCTTGGGTCAATTCCATTGTGTCTGCAAGTCCTTTCAACTTTGACCTTCAGCTGTCCTTTACTGGTTACTGTTCATCTCCTGTCCTCTTGCAAACCGGTCCTCTCCAGTCATCAAAACCTACATGACTGTCTAGAAGAGGACGTGTGCTCTTAGCGGCCAAGAGGAATGGCAGGCTTGCGCTAGGGTGTGCTGTCACTGAGGCAAAGGCGGTGGCCCACAAAGACATTGCATCAGCTTCCCAGTCTAGATCTATAAATATATTTATTATAATATAACAACTTAACAATAAACATATACTATATACAATACCATTACAGAGAACCCTGTTTTATGTCATTCACAGAAATAGCCAGTTTGCTCCAGTGTGATCGATGAGGAGAGAAACGGAATCTCAGTGTCCTCCGTGGAGTCCCGTTGACCACTAGCACCTCCCTTGGAGGCAGACGCACGCCAAATGCTCACATTCACCCTGCCCCAGGCAGTTAGAAATTTGTGCTCCAGTCCTTGGGTTCACACTTGCACCCTGTTTGACATAAATACTTTTAAATGACATACAATGTATGTAGTTTTGTGCTTATTACTTTTTTTAAATAATAAATAATATTAAAAACTGCATAACGAAGCTCGGTATCTTGTCAAGTGGGAGCCACACTTGTAATGCTAGAAGTTGATGCCCGTCGTTAGGACTGGAATTTTGTGTCATCCAATACTGAATGATGGAGAGTGTATCCTGTCTCTTTTTCTCTCTGTCAGTGGTTCTTATTATGAGGTGATGGCGAGCTGACTTCCCAGGTAGAAAAATGGTGTGTATTTGGTACTAACTTCAACTAAACAGCACGGTGGCGGCGGCCTTCTTCCTGCCCTGGAACGGAAGCTGAGGACCGGGTGAGGTTTGAGGGTCTAAGGACTAATGGGAAGGCCTTTCTCTTCTGAGCCTCGTTGGGAGGTTTTTTCTGGCTTCCCTTTTCTCAGGTTGCTATCCAACAAGGCAACAAGAAGAGCGGTTTCTACGCGTGCCCCTCAGGCCGTGGCTGTCATGGCTCGTCTAAGAAGGCTGTCCCTATCCTGAGAGCTCTCGCGGCAGGTGCCTTGAATATATAGCTATAAATATCAAAAATAGTCTCCTGTGCTTTGTAGACATTTCTTCTCCCTCCCTCCCTCCCTCCCTCAGTCCCTTTTCTGGGCCTGGGTCCTCAGCTTTACCTCATGGAGGGAGCTGGACTGGTGTCAGAAGCCAGAACTACATTCTTCTAGAATAGACCCTTCCCCCTCCGACAATGCCTCCATGAGGCATGGTCTTCCAGGGCTGTCTGGGAGTTAACTTTTTCCAAAAATAAAGTGGGGGCATGGCCCACCTCAGGAGAGCTCCTCTATTCTGCACATAGAAAAATGAGAGCCAGTGCCCCCCTCTGGCACTACCTACAAAGAGCTCTGGGAAGCCCCACGGTGTTGCCCCTCTTGTGGCCTCCTCCTCTCAGTACTTAAAAATAGCCTTTTGTGTATCAAGAAAATGCCTCGGAAATCTAAATAATTCAGATTGGCTAAGAGAAAGCTAGCACATCCCACCATGTCCGTTCGCAGCAAAAACATGGTAGAAAAATCCATGAAGGACAGGCAGCTCTTCCCAGCAATCCCTGCGGCTGTCAGCCCTGGCTCTGCAGCTGGCCCTCTCTCCTGTCTGGTGGCAACCAGCCCCCTCCTAGGCCTTGGTGCTGCACAGCCCCGTCCCTCGTTTTTTTCTCTCGGCCACTTGAAAGTGTAGATTGGTTAAAAACAAAAACAAAAACAAAGAAAGTAGGAATCAAAGTGATAAGGACACTTTGACCTTATTCCAAAAGAGCCTGATGCCCAATATTGTCACAGGATAACTGATCTATGGTGGTTTAGGGATTGAGCTTGCTCTGCAAGAAGGAAAGAAACAGCCTCTCTCCCAGTTGAAAAATATGTGAAACTATTGCACCGGGCAGAGCGAGCGCCCCCTGTTGAGAGCAAGCGCCTTGGCTGGCCAGCGAGACCTGGCTCTGTTTTCCAGGTTCCTGCTGCCGGAAGCGCTGTGCCCCGCTTCACCCAAAAGGCGAGGATGATTTTCTACATTCAATGTAGAGAATATTGGAAATGTTAGCGCAGTGAGCTTCTCGATTGTGTTCTGTGGGCCTCTTGTTGGTGTCGGAAGATAACCATGGTGTGTGGCGTTTGCCTCACCAGACTCGTCCCATAGGCTTGTCCTGGGCTCTCTGCCGATGTCAGCCGCTTTGAATATATTTCTTTATCACGGACACAGCCATGTCTAACACAGGGACAGGGCAATGTGGGGTAGGAGGGTCCATGTGTTGGTTGCTGGCTCATAGGCTTCCATGGTTTCCCAGAGCTGGTCCCTCGCTGCTCACGATGCCTCCGGTTGCATATAATTTTTACCATCAAGCACCACAGCACTACGGGAGGGGAAAGTGAGGCAGAGAGTTAGGCCTTGAGTTTCCTTACTGGTTCTGGAAGCAGAATCCCAACCCCTGTCCTGGCTGTGGGGGCCCCTGGGCCCTCTTGCACAGGTTGTGTAGGATCTTGCTCTTCTTTGCCGCCTAACCTGGGCCAATAAACAACAAAACAACAATGACATTTTTCTACAGGAACACTCGGGATGACACGTGGTACTGTTCTCAGGGGAGATAAGCTCATTTTGATTAGCTGCTGCCTAGATACTACAGGACAGCTGCGACACGGGACGCTTCTACATAGATGCCTGCCTGTCTCTGAGCCTTTACTGAGCATCTTTTCTACTGTGTGTACAGAGCCTTCGGAGTTTCACACGGAGCTGGGGACATGACTCAAACACCAAGAGACAGACAACAGGGGTCATATCTAACCAAGTGGCAGCCTGTCACAGGAAGCCCTGCCCCTCTGCCCAGGAACCAGAGTCCCACCTTCTTCCTGTCCCCTCAGCACGTGTGACTGGGCCTGCTTCCACCTGTGACTCAAAGGCCAAGAGTGCTCTGCAGGGTGACTGACAGCTCTGCTTGGACCTGTTTCCTGAGTGACACTCACTGACTGGGACCTGTTATTCCAGTCAGCTCTTCCAAAGGCCTGGTCTACTGCTCTTTCTGCACTTCTTTAGAATTTCCTGGAATTAAGTTTTTTCACTTATGTTATGTGATTTGCTTGCACCTATTTATGTTGTATAGCATGCATGCCTGGTGTCTGCAGAGGTCAGAAGAGGACACCAGATCCACTGGAAACTGGAATTACAGATACTTGTAAACCTCCATTGGGTGCTGGGAATCGAACCCAGGTCCTCTGGCAAGAGAACAACTGCTCTTATCCACTAAGTAACTCTCTGCAGCCCTGCACTTAACTCTTCATGCATTTCAGCTGTTGCTTTCTCGCCATGTTTCTAGTTCCAACTTCTCCTTCACTCCATCAAAATGCCAATTCTTCTTAGCTCTTTCTTAAAAATGGACCCAGAAGTTTTCAAGGCTCTCCTCATTTTTCAAGGCCAGACCAAAACACATCCCAACTCTAGATCTCTCATCAGACACCAAGGCCTCCCTAGTGCTCCCTTCTAGTTCCTTGCTACTCTGGGCTTCTTCTTCCTCTCTCTCTCTCTCTCTCTCTCTCTCTCTCTCTCTCTCTCTCTCTCTCTCTCTCTCTCTCTCTCGGTCAACTATCTCCCTGTTTCTCTCACAAAGGCCAGCTTCTGCCCACCCCTGGGACTCAGTGTTTCCTGTTGCTTGTAGCCTCAGGTAAGGCATTAACCTCTTCCTCACCAACTCGGTGTCAAAACGTCACTGTCAGCTACAGAAACGTCAGGCCGTGATCGCGCGCTGTGGTATCAAGGACAGTTCAAAATCTGAGGACCTCAAACTCCACCAGGAGCCTCACAGTCTTCTGCATTTAAACACCAGAGGAGATAAGCTTTTCTAGGGCTGGGGAAGCTACTTCTCCAAGTTGAAGCCACATGCTAGTAGTAAGTGTTACCTTCCATGTAACTAGACAAACACCAGGTACTCAATAAATATTTCCTGTCTGCAGCTCTTCCGGAAGTACCTGCTATGGGACTGCACACAGTGGAGTGTCTAGGGTGCTCCGTATTCCTGTTCCTCTAAGACAGGTAAAGGAAGCATCCAGAAGAGCTAGGGCTGGCACAGACCTGAGGTCCGGGTGCTGGGGTCAAGCTACATTCTACCTCCTGTTTCTGCCTGTGCTTGTGTCTTGTCAGGAAGCCTTAGAGGAGCAGACAGATGCAGCGTGTGCTCTTGCCTGGGCCATCATGGGGTTCACATATGTGACCAGAGCATTCCCATCAGAGGCCAGTTGTCTTGACATGCCTCTGGAAGGCACCCGAGGGGAGAGCTGGCCTTGCTTCTCCCTGAAGGGAGGGTGGCTTTTATGTCTCTTCCAGTGTGAGTCGAGATCATACGGAGCCACAGTTTGAGGACACAGGATCCTCTCACAGCTGCTCTTAGGGGCCCCATATTATACTCTAGCCCCGCCATCCATTCCTGGGGGTGGGGGTGGGGAAGGCTACCCCTCCAGGTTGCACTTCTCCCGGTGGGTGGGTTCACCCAGGCACCCCTCCAGTCCCCACTCCTCCACAACCCCAGCCCAGATACTCCCTCACCTGCAGAACTGGCGAGAGTGATTCATGTTTGGGCCCGCCTTGATGTTGCCTTTTTCTGGGTCGTAGATGGTGGTGGCTCTGGCGTAAGCTCCTCCCAGGATGAACACAAAGCCGTTGAGGGTGACAGCTGGCGCATACTTGTTGTCTATGAAGATGGCAGAACAGGTCAAGATCAGTGGTCCTGGCCTCCCTCCTCTCTCCTTCCCAGCAGTGGGGACAGGCTGGGGACCAGGAGCAGGCAGAGTCTTGGCTGGCATCCCCGCTGTGCCTGGGCTTTGGGACTACCTGCTACCCACCGCTAGACCTGGCTCTGTGGACTCTTTGGGCTGAGCCTGATTCTATCTGGGATGTGGGCTGAGGGACTGTGGGGGCCCCACTGGCTGGGACTGAGGAGGTACCAGATTCTTACCTATCATTGGGGACTCAATGAAGCTCCACGTGTTGGTCTGTGGCACATAGGACTGTAGGACACCGGCGGCTCGGCCTGCCTCATTGACGCCACCGAACACATAGACCTTGCCACCACACACAGTGGCCGCTGCTGAATGTACTGCCTTGGGCAGAGGGGCTACTGCCTCCCATTGGTTAGTGATAGTGTCATACCTGTGAAGAGGAGTGAAGAGGAGAAAGAAATAGTCCATGTGCAAGGCAGTCCACAGTCCACGACAGCAGCAGTCAGGGAAATTCAGCATCTGCTTTCTGCTTTGGCATCACTAGCATAGCCTAAGCCCACAGATGGGGACCCAGGTTTGAGTCACTTCCAGGCATTGCTCCAAACTGGCTTCATAGGCTTCCTTTGGAGCTGCAGTGGGACCTTTTGTTGTGTGTCCAACATCTGTGTAGATCCTGCCCTTGCTTACATAGTAAGCGTCTCCATGGTAATGGTGCACCCAGAATCCACTGGGGGGAGACCATTTCTGCCTTCAAGGAGCTACTGGCCCAGTGGGGAGAACAGCCACATCAAGCATACAAAACCCGATGATTACGAAGGTTGGTGTGGCATGATGATGAGGGGGTCAACATGTACACATCAGTACACCCCACTTTTTCACAGGTGAGGCTAAGCCTTTCTGGAGAGTGGCTCCAGGCTGGGTCTGGGTGAATGGGCTATCAATGTCAAGCAGAGTTTGGGCAGGTGCAAACCGGCTCAGGAAGTGTGGTGGTTGGAAAGCAAATAACCCCAAAGGGAGTGGCACTATTAGGAGGTGTGGCCTTGTTTGAGGAAGTGTCACTATGGAGGCAGGTTTTGAGGTCTCATATATGCTCAACCCACATCTAGTGTCTTAGACCACTTCCTATTGCCTGTGAGTCAAGATGTAAGAACTCTCAGCTCCTTCTCCAGCACCGTGTCTCCCTGCATGCTGCCTTGCTTCCTGCCATGACGATAATGGGCTGAACCTCTGAACTGTAAGGGAGCCATCCCAATTAAATGTTTTCCTTTAGAAGAGTTGCTGAGGTCATGATGTCTCTTGACAGCAAAAGAAACCCTAATATAGGAAGTTAATTGAAGGTGAAGGGATAAATGTGGGCACAGTGGTATTTGAGGGACTTCTGGAGTAATCCATAGTGACTGGAGGTAGGGTACATTAGAAGGCATTGTGTGTGCCATGCTTAGGGACTCGGGCTTTGTGTAGGGAGCAGCAGGCAGGCCCTGAAGGTGTAAGCAGGGAAACAACGCAATCAAAACAGGTTAGAGACCACTGTGGCTGCAGGGTGGGGAAGATACTTCAGGCAGGAGGCTGGACTCATGGAGACCAGGTAGACTAATCACCCACAGGAAGCTTGATGAGAAGTAAGTAATGGGTCAAGGGATGGTGAGTGTGAGGGACTGGGCATGGGTGAGGTGCGTCCTGACTGGAAAGGGTGGAGAAAAGCCCTCTTTTGGGTCAGTCAGCATGGGGTCACCAGCCAGCAACTGTGCTGTAGACAAAGGGCCTCAAGTGTGGACAGTGGGGTTCAGCAAGTCACCGTATTCTGAGGTCGTTGGCACTAAAGGTGAAATGAGATGTACACAAGGCATTGTGTGTCAGAGCGAGAGGGGGCAATACTCTGGAGACAGAGACAGCAGACATGGATGTCCCCCTGAGGAAACTGAGCCGTGGAGATGGCAGAGGTGGGGGTACTTAGAAAGGAACAGGCAATCCTGAGGGGGTTTGTTAATAGAACGCCCATCAGCATTTACAGGCCCCCTCGGTGAGAAAAACATCCTGGTACCACCTGCTGGTTTCTGGAATGCAAAGCCTTCCACCTGTCTGACCCTATCAGCAGGACGTGGGAGTCCCGGGAGAAAACCCTGTGTACTGTGGTCACTGCTCTCCCCACGTGCAGCTCCAACAGCCATGTAAAACCTCAAGAAGAGAGCAGGAAAATATGGTGACTAGCCAGGAAGTGATGGATTATCTGAGTGTTAATTCTAATTTTTAATAATAACTGGGTTGCACAGTTTTCCAAATGTCATCAGTTGCTTCTCCCGAGCCCACTGAAATGAACTCTGGCACAACACTGGTTTGGTTTTAATGGCAGCGTCTGCACGCACATGCATGTCGGGGGTGGGGGTGGGTGGCGTTAAGTACATTGTTGTGAGCTAGGATAAAGCCCAAGTGAATAAGCAAAAGTTACCAAGACAGACTCCAAATCCGTGCATTCTGCATCCATAGATGCAGTCACTTGCGCATAGGGAATAGCTGAAAAATTGTATCTGTGTTGAACATTAACAGATTTTTCTATTATTTCCAAAAGCAATACAATATAACAGCTCTTTCCATAGCACTTACATTGTATGAGGTGTTATAAGTGGTGTGTGAAATGATTTGAAGTACCCATCTAGAGTCTGCAGTAGGCTGTGCACAGGTATTTGTATGTAGCTACTGTGTCATTTTGTATGAAGATATGAGCACTTGCAGATGGGGGTCTATAGGCATTCTGGAACTAGTCCCCTGTAGTGCTGAGGGGACTTTGCAGTATAAGCAAGAGAGGCTGGAGCACAACTGAGTGTCAGCATTGACCTGGGAGTTCAAAGCCAGCCTGGATAACACAGATCCTATTGAAAGAGAGGAAGAGGGGGAGAGGGAGAGAGAGGGAAGAAGAGAGGAAGGGATGGATGGAGGGAGAGACAGAAAGGGAGGGATGGATGGAGGGAGGGATGGATGGAGGGAGGGAGGAACGGAGAGAGGAAGGGAGGGAGGGAAAGAAGGGAAAGGGAAAGACACACACACACAGAGACAGAGAGAGAGAGAGAGAGAGAGAGAGAGAGAGAGAGAGAGAGAGAGAGAGAGAGAGAGAAGAGCTGAGGACCACAGGGAACTCTGAAGAAACCCAACTCTCCCTCACCCCCTGGTGACCTGTTATTTGTCCTTGAAGGATACAAGGAAGAACTGAAGGCCCCTGGGTCCTGTAAGGTTTCTGGCAGGTATAGTAGATGTAATTAAAGCAGAAGGAGTTGTGTGCACGTGAGCAGGAGACCCGAAAGTGGAACTCCAGGATGGTACGGCTGCAGGCACATTGCTGGGATTATTGAAGCGGCATGAAAGGTGTTTGCTTTCCTCCAGAGATGGATACATGAATCCTAGACTGATCTGGTACTTTCTAAGTAACCAAGGATGAGCGTAACCTCTGAGATCTCCCCAGTGCCACCCTTACAAATGTAGACAACGGTGCCTACTTTATGTAGCACTGGGAATCAGACTTAGGGCTACCTGCATTCTAAGCAAATACTGTACCTCCAGAACATCTGAGTTCTCAAACCATGGCCCCATTTACTCTGGTAAATTTACTCTGGTAAAAAGCAGTCAGGGAGCCTGTGTGTAGGATCTGGGCTTTGAGGAGAGAGGAGAAGAGAGAGCCCTTGCTTTTGGGAGGAAATGGCTGATAAGGCAATTTCCAAGGGTGTCTTGCAGCATGTAGGGTTGGCTAGAGGCTTGAGTCTCCAATGTGTAGTAGGACCACTGTAGGATGCTAGGATTTTCCAGCCCCAGAGAGAAAGAGAGGGAAGAAGGGAGAGAGTGGGGCCGAATGGATCTGCTTTATATGCAGTGCAGGATGAAGCAGCAGGGTGAAAGGGTGGAGAGGTCGAGACACGTGAGAGGCAGGAACAGAACCAGAGCTAAGCAGGCTGGCCAAGGAACTGCTGCTCCTGAGGTTTGCTTTTGGAGGACAAGTTCTAATAACCCACGCGTCCACATTTCTGTTCAGTGTTCCAATGACCTAGCTGCCCTCAAGGTTCCTGCCTGACTGTAGCTGTCCCAACACTTAACTGTAGACCTGCTGGTAGGGTACATCTGTGGCTCCCCAGACTTATCTCTGCTCCGTGTGTGTTTGCACCCAAAGCATGGGCCCGAATTTGCTCACTGGGACACCAGGGATTTTGATTAACACATGGTCATGATCAATACACAGCTCCCATGTTCTCCCTGTGAGCCTCTTTTGGATAAGAGCCATCATTAGCTCAGAGGTGGGCCTTCTAGGAGGAGGGTTTTTATGTGCACCATGTCTCTGGTTCTTGAGTGTGTGGGGAGGGGACAGCCAAGTGACATCCACTTCTGGACTTGAATGTAAAAAGAAGCCAAAGTCTCTTACGGGGTAACAAGGGCTGCTGCCATTCAGTCGTACATGGATGATATGCAGCTAATAGGTAATGGGGGCAGGGTCAGAGTTCAGATATCTGTTTAAGCCAATATGGCAGCTAGCCAAAGAGCTCCCACAGAAAGAGCTGGGGGATGAGAAAGATTATGTGGTTGTTAGTCTTCAGTCTTTCGGCATAATGACACATTCTGCCAAACACAAATTTCCTGAGAGTTTGTTATTCCAGGTGGCTGATTGCCAAGCCATGAGCCCTCCAGTCAGCTCAATCTGTCAGCTTCCTGCTTGAGAAGGATATGCTAATGACATGCAAATGACCTAGCCGAGTGAGGTGTTCCACTATCATTTATGCAGTAACCACAGCTCCTGCAATATATTGCTGTGAAATATTAGACCCGGTTATTTATATAATGATATAATACAGGTTTGTCTATGGTGCTGTTGTTTTAATCTATAATTATGTAATCTCATTCTATTCCTGTAACACAGTAATGTAATATAATTATAATACACCATATATCTCATTCATTATCAATATAATAGCAATTTGTACCATTAGTGCTTACTGTGGAACAAAGCACCCTCGTGTTTGTCCCCATTACACTGACCTTCCTGTCACCCTGAACTGTCATCACTTCTGCCACGTGGCACAGAGACTGACTTAGTCAAAGGGACCTGTTCCTTGGGTAGCTACTGGGTGCCTCTTCCCTACTGGGTGCTCCACTCCCTGGCAGGGGCACCGTCTAGGGGTCTTCCAGTCTTTCTCTCATCCTACAAGCACAGGTGACAGATCTTCATGGGCCAAGGGAGAACTCGGGTCTCTCAGACCCCTCTGTGATCCCCAGCTGCTCTTGCATCCAATGGGCCTTCTAGGGGTGGACTCAATCTCTGGTGCTTGGAGCTGACATTTATTTTCCAGCCATCTGAGCTCCTTGGGGAAGGCCAGTAGAGGCAGCCCCTTGGGGCTCCAGAGAACTGCTTCAGGGCCCAAGGAAAGCAAGAGGATCGGAGCTTGTCTCTCCCCCTTCATCAAAGCTCTTGATCTCTCAACAAATCCCTGTATTTATCAACAAGTAGAACTTTGTGAAATGAGTAATCAGCATTTTAGGAGATTAAAAATAGCTGACAGAAGCGAAGCAGGATGCCATCAGCTCTGCGGACTCCTACATAGAAAACGTCTTCTTGCTCATGTGTTTATTATTGGTTGAAAAATGACTGGAAGCTGATGCTTCTGTGGGAGCTTAGGGGTACACCTGGACATGCAGCAGGTTTTGTCGAAGACCCCCAGTGTTAGGGCTGGTCTGAGTCCAAGAACAATATTAATATGCTCATAATCACCTGGGAATTTCCAATTATCATCAAATCAATATGACAATTAAATGTTGTTATCAAGGCCTCTCTGGATCCACTTGGGGGACTTAAAAGCCCACAGTGAACATTCAGAACCTGTCCCACTCTGAGACTGTCTTTGCTGGAACATTTATCAAGTACCCAATTAGCCATGGGGTGTGAGTGGGGGGATTCAAATTGAGGGGTATGTGTGGCTTCACAGGCAGAAAGGATGTCACACTGCAAAGTGTGCTTTCTGGTGGCAGCTAATGGTGTGGGCCAGGGTAGGGGGAAGAGCGGAGAAGCTATGCCGAGTAGATCCTCCTGCGCTGCTAACTAATGCTCCTCTCCCACAGGTCCTGAGCATCTTCCTCTCTTTTTTCTTTTCTTTTTTTATAATTTATTTTATGTACATTGGTGTGCATGTCTGTGTGAGGGTGTTGGGTTCCCTGAAACTGGAATTACAGACAGCTGTGAGCTGCCATGTGGGTGCTGGGAATTGAATCAGCATCAGTGCTCTCAATAGCTGAGCTATCTCTTTCTCAAGGTGACCCGCCCATTCGCTCTAAGAGCCCTCTCCTGGCTGGGAGGATCTTAGCATTTTCCCCTAGGGCAGTTCTCCCTCCAGCCTCTGGCCCTCAGGCACAGGCCTGACTTACACCAGATAGCCAGACTAGGGTGGGGGTAGGGAGACAGCAGCCTTGGACGTGAAAGAAACGGCAGACTAACCTGGAATCTGGAGCTCGTGGGCTCTTATTTTTCCTCTGGAGAATTCTAGAGGCCTGGCTAGACTGCACCTACATCGCTTAGTTGGTGGGTGGTATCTCTTCCCTGTGTTACTATAGTCCAATTTACCTGCCACGTGTGGGATGGCAGGACAAAGTGGCACAACCACTGGCATGGCCCATCCTTAGGACATCGATGCCCGCTTTTCTCCTGAATCCTCTTGCGTCTCTGGGCTGGTACTTGCAATCTACTGTGCACCCCTAGCCAAGTTCACTCATATCCTCCCATGATCAGACCTTGGGCCACACCTTGTGTTACACCTGACTGGATGTTAACAAGGATGTCCTCTTTGGTGACTCATGAGGTCACATCTGTGTTCACCTCCTTTTATTATGCATGATGATCTTGGAATGGACCAGTCTGTAGACCATTGGTATCAAGAAGGTGCCGGGCTTAGTGATGTGACCTTAGTGTTCAGTGATATCAAGAGATGCCAGCTCAGGGCCTGTAGTTGCCTTACCTCTCCACATGGTCCACGTTGCCTGCCACGCCAAGTCCCCCGAGAGTGTAAATCTTCCCATCGTAGACTAGACTATTGTGGCGACAGCGAGGGACGGTCATTCTGGAGACCAGGTTCCAGTTATCCAACAGGGACATGTAGCACCAGACATCAGCCAGCGTCACCCCTGATTCCATACCACCTGTGGACAGAATGGGGGGTACAAAGAGCAGATAGGGGAGCTGAGGAAGGGCTTGAGGACAGAATCAGGAGGCTTCATCTGCTAGCCAGATAGCCATCTGGGGCCTTGACCTTCCTCAGCCCTGTGTGTAGGAGGCAGAGGTCCCTTTGGAAAACCCACCCCACTTCCCACCCAGCCCTCGGGAGCCTCACCTGAGAGGTAGATGTTGTCCCCAGCACTCACTACACTGAAGAACTCTCGGTCATAGAAAGGCAGAGAAGCCAAGGGGTACCATTTGTTGTTCTGTGGATTCCAACAGGTGACAGCCACCAGTGAGCGCTGGGTCATCCCCACCATCTGACGGCCCCCAACCAAAACGATGACCTCGGCCACACCTGCAGGGACATGGATGGGCATCCTTGGGACACACCCTTACTTTGTCAGCAGCTGTGCCTGGCTCTTGTCTGGGGGACCACCTGGAGCCAGCTGGTTCTATGGCATCTGCAATTTGGGGATTTGGGCATGTCCCTTGATACCTGCAGAGAGGCGAGGCCTGGTTCGGGGTGTCTGCATCTCCTGCCGGGCGTGGGGCAGCATGTGGTAGCGCTTAGCCTCATTGACCAGGTCCCGGCATGCTTCTGATGACTTGATCAGCTCTTCGTTGTCCACCACATTGAGCAGATAGCTGGGGTGGATGAATGGGAGGCGGACGGCAGCTAGGAGCTCCGCTGCATACTGTGGGAGAGAAGAGGCCCGATTCCGCTTAGAGGAAGCCATCTCTTATGAGTTGAATGGAGAAGAACTTCCCATGTGGGCGTGTCTTAGAAGCGCACACCGCCCAGCCTGGAATACTAGACAATGGGAGGCATGCGGGGCTAACTGGAGGCGTGGTGGCAGCAGCTGGCACTGGAGCAGCCTGTCTCTCTGTCCCTTCAGCCTCTTGTCACCACACCCTATCTATGTCATGGATCATGACTGCACACCATACTGCCAGGCGGCCAAAGCCAGGAGAGTAGGAGCCTTGTGAGTGTGACAGGAACCAGGTGGGAGGACCCAGAAGCACTTAGGTGATGACTGTCAGGTGACCACGTCGTACTACAGCTCCTTAGGAGTGTCGCCGAGTCTCATCTTGGCTTCTGGACCCTCTTATCTTTCACTCAAGGCTCTTCCTGCATTGATGTGAACTTCCCCGCGACAGGCAAACGGCTCACCACTCCACCCACTTTTGTTTGGTCTGGCGGATGACTGGCAGGAGTAATTGGGGGCCAGTGCAGACCCTACGCTGAGCTTGTTACTGCAGCTGCGGAGGCTGATGAGCCCCTGCTTCTAATGGGAGCCTACCAGGGCTGTGGAAGTGGGAGAGGAGTCACGGGGCAGATGATGTTTGAGATGGAAGAGTTGTGGGGACATCCAGAGGCACGGGAGAGTGAAAAGGGGTTTGACATTTGAAGGATTCTTCGGTGCAAAGGGTCTTTTTAGAAGGATGCGGCACATAGCAGAGGGGGAAGCAGCGAGACCAGGGTCTCTGGGCAAACCTGGCTGAGCTCATACCACACTCAGGGCTGAGGATGTGGATTTGAGGGTTGAGGAGAACTGGGCAGTTACTGTCATTATCTACACAACTCCAGTTCCTTTCTCTAAAAATTAGCTTCCTGCCAACCTGATTAAACGAGGAAACCACTTCTCATAGACCCTAAGGACTCAGTGGTGGGGTTGAGATGGGGCAGGGAGCCATCCATAACTCTCTCATCCTTGTCTCCAATCTTCCCCCAACCCGTTTCCTGCCCTTCCCCCTTCCCTCCCTTTTTCTGAGTCAGAGTTTCCTGTAGCCCAGGCTGAAGCTATGTATTCAAGTCTGGCTTTGAATCCCTAATCCTCCTGCTTCTACCTCCAAGTGCTGGGATTACACGCATGTGTTACCATACTTGGCTGTGTCCTTTTTATGTCCAATGAAATGTGACAGCCTTTTTGACCCAGGACTTGGTGGCTTCAGCGTGTTCTGGGGTCTGGCTTCCCTGACTCTGTCCTAGCTGGTTAGGCTCCCACTTCCACCATTGCCCCATTGTTTTATATTCTGGTCCTTCCAAGGCTTCCAACAGCTGCCCTGACTTCCAGGCTCCTCACTACAATAACCAGTGGTGATTCCCTTCTGCATGGGGACTCCAGTTGGGACTTTCTGGGTACAAATGGGCCTGTGAGCACCCCAAGACTTGGGTGACTATCTAAGGATACTGTTGTATCTCTCTTTTTCCTGTGAATGATCACTCTGTTTTTCCTGTATCCTCCGGTAGCCTCATGTTCTTGCCCGTCACACACGCACTGGCTTCCCACTTCCAGAATGGTTTATGGTTGCTCTCACACATTTGGTAGCCAGAGTATGTCCTCTGACCTCCTGAGATTTCACATACCCTGCTCAAGCACCCACTTTTCTGTGAAGATCCCAGGTACTTTCCCCCCAGACCTCGTGTCGCCTGGACAAACTTGGAGACTCATTCTCAGCGGAGCGGAAGTCCCTGAGAGTCCTCTGGAGACCGAGTCTCATTCTCAACCCCTCTTTCCCCTCCCTGCCACTCTGCATGTGTATGTATGTGTGTACTTGACTCCCTTCTGCTCATCATTAGTTTTGACTTCTACACAATCCTTGCTGTTGAGACATGGAACCCTGCCCCCTGCTCCTTCCTTCATCCTTGCAGCAGGTCCCATCCCTGCAGGGACTGGGTGGAGCAAGCCTACCTGGGCCCGCGCTGCTGGGTCCTTCTTGATCCACTTGATGACAGTTTCATAGACCAGCTCCTCGGCCTTGGTGTTGAGACTGTCATTGGAGACGTAGGCGATAAAGTCATCCTTAGAGATGCTGAGGATCTCCTCTTGGGCGGCCACCTCCGGGAAGATCTGCAGCGCAAAGGCCTTGGCCATGTGGTAGAGCTCGCTGCACTGCATGGCCTCAGCCATGGCCAGCACACCCAGGCAGTTGCTGGCAGTCAGTTGCTTCTCTGGGGTGGACAGAGTGAATGGTCACTGATCCGGAAGTCCTGGAAGGACCACCTCTTGCTCCCGTCATCATCCCCTGGATCTTCCTTTGAACCCAGCCCATTTTCTTGTGGCCCTGCCTCCAGCATCTATAGCTGTCAGTACCCTACCTCCTAAGCCTCAGAGCTATTTCCAAAATTTCCTCTGCCCTGACTCATGGGGATCTCCCAGGGCCTAGTTCTACCCCTGTGGATCCTAGCGGGAAAACCACAATTGTGAGGGATGTCATGAGCTTCTTTCCTGACGGTAGAGGGAGGGCCGGGTTTCAGGATTTGGGCCTAGGCTGTGGGTAGCAGCCACTTTGAAACTTACGGTGTCTTCCATCATGCTTGATGTCACAGACATCTTTAAACCTTGTAAACAACAGTCCTCATACATCAATGTACTGTTGCCCATGGTCCTTAGAGTCCCCTAGTCTACCATCTAGAATCTAGGGTCCAGTGGCTGGATCTTCTGAAACCTGGCTAATGGATCTTTCAGGCTACAACTGGCTGTGTGCCTCATTCTGTCACTGTAGCTCCTGACCTTCCTGGACTGATGAGTCCTTCAGCAGTCCTGATCCGATCTGCTCCCAACCTCTAGCTTTTCTTTCTGCATATACACCCAGGCTCTGTTTATTTTTTTATCTTGTTTTATTTTATTTTATTTTTTTTTGATGATGCTATCCTTGTTCCCCGTACTCCACAATTCCCAGCCCAGCTAAGCAGCACCAAGCTGTAAAGTGAGCATGCTTTGGGCAGAAAGTCTGGGAGGTCGTGAGCCTATCACCAATATCCATGCCTTGCAAAATCGGGTTCTGGGCTTGCAAGGGTTAGATCAGATGCACTGACTTGTCCAGGCATCTGTGTGGCCTGGGAACCACTATGTTAAAAGGAAATAGAGTGCATGGTTGATTCATTCAGGGTTTAGGGGCTAGGGCAGAGCAGTCAGGTTCCCTACCTGCATAGGCTGTCCACACATCCTAGTGGTCACAGGTTCTGGCAAGGCCACAGTGACCCACCCCTTCAGTGCATGCCATTCCATCAAGCCACCCACATGCTCAGGCGAAATCTAGGCATCCTGGCATGATCTGGGGACACACAGCCCTCCTTGCTCAATTCTTGCTGGCTGGAATTTTTCATGCATCTGCCCCATTTTCTCTACAGGATGTAAAGGCCCACTGGCAGCTTACCGAGAAAGGACACACAGACTTTGCAGAAGGTGTGAAATTGGAATTTGCTGGCCGCCTCGAGCAGAGTCTTGGCATTGGCTGAGTCGATGACCAGCGAACCGGTGTAGACGAATTCCAGCAGTGACTCCAGGACGTCAGCCTGTAGGTTTGAGAGCACCAGCTCCAGCTTCTCCCGGCTGCTCTGGCTGCCATCCTGTACTGACCTAAGGCACAGAGACCAGGGTGTCCTCACCTGCCACCCCTGCGGCCACCGCCGCTTCCTCACAGGGCCAGAGTTCCCTGTGCACCTCAGTCATGCCCTTCATCTTAGGACTCAAAGGACACAGCAATGATATACCTGAACCTAATGACCTGACACAGGATCTGAAAGAGAAGTCTGACCAGAGGCGCCCCAGAGAACAGAAAACCCTGCTTATCACTACTCGGCATGTCCATGCAAAAAAGATGCAAATCAAAAAGCATGAGCCGTGAATGGGACAAGGACCAGGACTAGCCCCAAAGGGAAACAATACGGTTTAGCCACCTGCTGGACCTGGTGTCTACACCACATGGTACCAGCATGCCCTGGCAAGCAGGACCTACTGCCTCCCAGGGCAAAATCTCTTCTGGCTGAGGCTCAATGGCTCCCGATTGGCTGCCATCCTAGTCAATCAGGAGGTGTCCTTTTGAGCATGTCTTGAAGACCCAGCGCCTTGGAAGGCTGCCCAGGAAGTCCCTCTGACCCCAACCTCTCCAAAAAAACATATTGTTTCCTTTTAGGCGTGGAAGGGAAGCCCTTCATGACATTGCTTTGAAACTGAAGACAAGACGAGATAGACGGACAGAATGGTTAGAGCTGGGAAGGGGAGAGGAAAACAACCAAGGACTTCCGCCACAGACAGCCAGCAGCCATGACCTGGGCCCTGGCCCGGGGCGGGGGTGCCCTCCTGCCACATGGAACACGGGGTCAGAGGTCAGAGTGGCCTGCGTGTAGAGTGTGCATCGGGCTTGTGAACTGGAGTGGGGAGCAGGGGAGGGACACAAATATATCAGTATGTTTATATCTGGTGTCTACAGAAATACAAGACCATTGCAAAGGCTCCTAAGGCCTGGCAGCCGCTCCCTATAGCTGGACCTGGAAGGAAACAGATACGATGAAGCGAGAGTAAACCGATACAGAAGTGAGGCCAGGAGAAAACAAAAAAGAAAAACAAAACCAAAAACACCCAGAGCGTTAAGTCAGGAGGCAGGTTTCTCAGAGACCATTGAATTGACCACCCCTGCTTGGCTACTTTCGCCACCCCAGCTTCCCTCACTGAGCCTGGCCTGGCTGGGGCTGTGGCAGGGCAGTGAGCTCTGTTGCCTACCTACTGACTTCTGCAAAAGCCAGGGGTCAAGACTCTTAAGACTGGTCCCTAGGGTGTACCATGGGCAGGCAGTAGAGGCATACCAATGCCTGGTAAGACAGCAGGTTGGCCAAAGAGGCCAGGGACAGCTGCTGGGTGAGTGGACAGAGCATCTGTTGGGAGCAAAGGGACCTGGGTACCCTGCTTTGCCACTGACAGATATCCTGAGCCTCTCCGGCCCTCAGCCTTCTATTCTGGAAAACAAGATGGAAGTAGGTGAGGCCTAAAGTTCTGCTGAGGCTTAGCATGACTTGGGCTAGAGAAAGCCCTTCCCAGGAGAATCTTCTACACAACTCTGCTTTCATTCTCAGCACCAAAATTTGAAAATTTAAGGTCTTCAGAGCCCTCAAACAACCTACAGTGTGCAGATTACTCTGGGCCCCTGAGGCTGAGCCAGAGTTTAGGGTTCCTTTTCAACAAATGACTCATGTGAATAGAGGGTCTAAGGCCTTGCATGGCTATGTCCTGAGCAAGCCTAGGAAGAGAGAAGACAAAGTATGGCCAAACAGAGCGTCCGGGCTGAGGTCCTTTAAGCCCACACATGCTTACTCAATGCTAAAGGGAATTCACACACCTGTTTTACTGTTGAGATGGAGTCCCAAGCTTAGATGCCTTTGTTAGGTGTAAAAATAGCTCTTACGTGCTCCCTAGAGACACCACAAATCCCGAGTATCCCAGGCCTCAGAGGCTATCTGGTCAACTTCTTGCTCCAGGTCTTTCCTGCCTCTGTGTCCATCCCTAATGACCTGGCCTTTCCTCTTGACTTCCTCAGGCTCTGTAGAAGTCATTCTGGGTCACAGTGTGCTGGGCTGATGGGTGTCAACATGGACGGCTAACCTTTTCTCAAGATCCCTTTCTCTGCTTCCACCAACGATTGCCATCTCAGGGTGTCCCCCAAGTCCTCAGAGAGAGGAGCTCCACCCAGGGAAGAGGTGAGGTAGGTCTTTGGGGTACAGAGGCAGACACACACGACCCTGGCTGACGCAGTGCCAGAACAAGAACTGTAAAGGGCTAGTGCGGCCACACTACTGGCAACAACCTGCTGCTTCTCAAGGCTGAGCCTGGGAGAGTGTGTGGGAGCTAGAGCTGCCTGCACCGTGAGACGCACCAGGAAGGAGAGGGAAAGTACGGGGGCTGAGGGGTGTGGCAACGAAGTTAAGTCCGAGAGGACCTTGGTCGTAGAATGCATGACCGGGCTGTCTCCATTGGGCAAATGATTGACAAGGGGGTGCCAGAGGCTCCTAGGACTAGAAAATGTAGCCCCTTCCACTTGGCTACACAGGTCTTTATTAGTAGCCTGGTATAAAGGTCTAGGGGGAAGCATGAGAGTTTGGATATCCCCTCCCCCCCCTTGGCACACAGGTGGGATTTACTGTGCCGTTCATATGTAGCTCAGAGAACTGCAGTGCCACCAAAGGCTGGCAGTGACTGTTTCCAATCATTAGATGATTGTAGGTTTCTACCTAGCGCTTCTTAGGTCTCTACACTCCAAGCAGAGGTCCCCTAGGGACACCTCACCTGATGGGTAAGTCCAATCGTGGCTACAATGCTGCATCCGTCACAGGTGTGAAGAATGCTCTGTCCTCTGTCCTAAGCTGGCTCTAGAGTGAGTGGCTGGCCCCTGAGGGTTCCTGGCACAATGGTACAAGGATGTACAGAACCACAGAAATTGACTATAGCAACACTGTTTGTGATTCTTATTCTTGTGGGGTTGGTGGCAGAAGTGTGGCGCCCTATCTGAGTTCCACACACTGTCTGAAGGCTCCAGCAGGAGACTAGAACTGCATGAAGTTACATTCTTCCAAGTGGGGATGCCTGGGAGAGTCTTGGTTCCTAGGTACAGTTGCTTTTCAGCAGGGCTGGATCTATAGCTATATCAGAGATGCCTATCATCAACCAGTCGAATGCTCTTAGCAGAGAACTCCTCCGGGCTAAGTTGCCACCTCCCTCATCTACCTGCATGGCCAGATGTTTGCACAATGCACACTGGAATTGGGCACTGTCTGGAAGTGGAGGGCGATGGCGAATGGCGGGTATAGGCAGGTGATGGGCACAGCTGTCACTCCGTCCTTCTGATGTGATCCCCCTGCCCCCGCCCAATGTCATCAGCTCCAGAGTACTGTATTCGTGTATACCCAAGTCCCACTGGGCCCTGTGGACTTTAGTGGGCCTTGGCCACTCTTTGAGAGGAGGTAAGGCAATGGATCTGGTCTCCATCATTCTGCTGACACCCAACAGCTGTCAGTCTCTCTTCTTGTTGCCTTGTTTTCAAGGCACACCTGCGTATTCTAGATGAGAAAGGGGACAGGCACCTGGGGAAAGAGGTACAGGGGGTGTATCTTCAATGGTGCATGAAAAGCCCCATGTCAGTTGGTGAGGTGGGTCGAGTCAGTATCCACTCTAGCTCCCCACATCGTGGCTGAAGATGAAAGGAGAAGCTCAGAGCTTAGCATCAGGCTTTGTGAAAAATCAGGTTAGGAAAAATTAGTGAATTCATTGTTTTCATTCAATGCGAAAGAGAATAGAATTCACATATCATACATAGTCCATGAGGCTTTGTTGTGAGGTGGGGCCTTCAGCTGCCATGCTTAGGTCTCTGTCCTCTTTGGTATGATGATAACAGGTTTTCTCAGGTGCTGGGCATTTTCTCCCACACCTTGACTTAGAGACATGCTGGGAAGTGCCAGTGATGGCAGGAGACACCACTGCTATCTTGTAAGAAAGATGGACATGTCCCCTCCGACAAAGCCTGTAGCCTAGCCAGACAACCATTAAGAGGAAGTGACTGGCCTTGATTACTGTCTCTAGGGCACTTATGCATCCCAAGAGATTCTCTGTGCCCAGAGGGTAAACAAAGGGACTTTGCCATGGGCCAAAGAAGAAAAGCCAGAGCAGACCATGCAGGCGAGGGGGTGGGATGTGGCGCCAGGCCTGGGAGTTCAATCATAAGGGCTACTGCTGGATTTCCTCCACGTATGTGAGCTGATGAGGGAAGAATGAACACCCCGATAATCATGTAAAGGCAGTGCCTCATTTTTTATCTCTGCTTTTCTCCTGAAGGCAGCACCACAGCCCTTTGTCCCTCCTCATTGTCCAAAGGTGGTGTCACCTCTGAACACCCTATGAAACTCGGCTGGGAGAGCAGGCCCGTGGGTTCTGTTTTGTCCTTGGCTTGCTGCTGGCCTCCTGTCCAAGGGCTCCTTGGCCTTCAGGTCTCATCTAGATGGCCCAGTCCCTTTGCAGGTTCGCACATAAGCATCTGTCTTAAAGCATATTTCTGCCCTTCTTGGCAGGCTTTGTGGCCAGTGTCCCCAACATCACATGCACACTGCACATACCCCTGCTTGCACACGGTGTCAGCTCTAAGGCTTTCCTTTTCTCCCTCACAGGCTCTGCCTATAAACAGAAAGCATGGTTTGCTTTTCTAGGTTAGAGAATGGATGGTAAGAGGGGTTTCTGTCAGACAATCTCTCTATGTCAGTTAAATGCCTGAGGCTTCAAGATCCTCATCTGTAGAATGGGGAGTCTAAGCATATAAGCGCCTCAAGCTAACATAGCTGGAAAAATTCTTGTCACCAGGTGGCAATCTTGTCCAAAAAGGACATGGTGAAGGATGCCTTAAAGGAGCTAGCTCATTAATGGAAGCATGTGAGGAAAGAGCCTGGGCAAGGTAGGCCCCTGGGACTGACAGGCAGCTGAGGTGGAAGGGACTTGACTGCTGTCTGGGAGACCAAACTGGGCAGGCCCAGCTTTTCTGCTCAGTCTTACAGTGATACCCTGTGTGGGGTGTGTGTGCTCGTGTCTGTCTGTCCAGGCTTAATGCAAAGCTTATGACCTGACTCCTCTCAGCCTGTTTTATGCTTCCCTTCTCTGATCTATGTACTATCTATCATTGAGGACCTTGGATAGGCTTTGGCCAATGCTGAAGACTTTGGGTGGGGTTCTGCCTGTTTGCAGAGAAGAATGAGATTTCCTATATGTCCCTCCCATGGAAAGACAGTCACACTGAGAATGGGGATGGAGTAGTGGCCATGACCTAGGTTAGTGGGGGAAAGGAACCCTGCTTGAGTTTCCAAGTCTGGGGTGCTGGTATAGCAAGGTTGCGGGGGTATCCCTGTTTTGACAGAGCTCAGCCAGGGCAGGTTAATATTGACCCATAAAAGTTCTGAGACACAGATTGTCCCTACTTCCTCGTCTCATAAGAAAAGGAGCCCCTGATCCACTTTATCCTGGCCGTTCCAACCACTGTATGTTAAGGGTTGAGGGTCACGGATGTGATGGGGACTGGGACAAAACGGTGACGGCATGGCCCCTGACCATAAAGCATGTGGGGGCCACGTGGCTCACAAAGATAACATCTTCTTGTGGAGACCTTGCCCCCTTCTTTCATAAGCTTCTGTTTGCAGCCATCAGCATGACTGGCAACATATACCGTGTGGCCAGGACAGAGAAAGGAAATTCAAAATGAAACAAACAAACACTGCTCTGGTTTCTCGTTACTCCATGCATGCTGAAGGCCCCAGACCTCAACCATGACTCAGTCAGATTCATCAGCCTGCCTGCCAACCACGTGGGTGCCCTTTAGGCCCTGAGAGCCCGGCCTGTCCTGTGCTCTCCTGGCCATCTTCCCCAGCTCACCGCAACACTGGCCTCTATCTGCTCTCTTCCCTTTTATGGCCTGAACACCTTTTTCTCTCGTGTCTTGGCATTCAAACTTGAAAGCCTTGCCAGGCTGGTCCTGTCCATCCACTGGCTGTCACCTTCAACGTCATTTGACGAACTTTTGGTTTACAGCTGATAGAACCTGAGGGCGAGGGTGTGGCTGGCCGGACCAGAGTCACAGGCTGAGTGTCAGAGTCAAGTGTAGGACCCAGGTCTCCGGACTCCTAAGGATGCTCTTTCTCCCAGGAACTGCTTGGATGGAGCGTCCACCCTTTCCCATCAGAGCTACTGAGGTAGTTAGGCATCCTCTCCTCACCTCACAGCAAGCCCAGGGGGTCAGTGGGAAGGCAGGGCCTGCTCACATCTGCTTCTAGGGAGGCCACCTGTTCATATCTGCTTTTGTCACTTTCCTTGTCTGGACGGGTCTTCTTCCTCCTCTGTCTGTCCAAGAAGGTCTCACCTACTGGGGTCCTCTTTCCTATTGTAGGGTGAAGTTTGGCTTTGATGTGTTTTTAAAGGCACTAAAAGGCTTCCTTCCCCCACATGGTTCTAGTCCAGGGCTGGGTCACTGCTCTACTTTAACCTCATATTCTGGAGCCCATTTGGATCAGGGACCAAGGTCCCAGATTATTTAGCTATGTTCCTGCCACTGCCTCGCAGAACTTCCTATAAAAAGAGCTTCTGGGCTGAAGAAATCTCTGGACATGCCTCTTCCCCCAGACTTGTGCCTCTAATCCTTGCCCTCAGACACAGGGAACCTAAGCACAGGGGGCAGGAGACGGAGTTGTCCAGGAAATGGGAAGTCACAGAGCCTGCCCCTCCTGTGTGGCACAGGGCCAGTGAGGCTGAGTGGAACCTCACACCCGGCGGCCTGGCGCTACGCCAAAGGACACAAGGGACAGGAAAGGAGATGCCATCCTGAAACAAAACACAGTCGCTCTGGGGTTAGTTGGCAAGTCCAAACAGCATTGGGAAGCAAGCAGAGGTCCTGTCCTCCCACTCTGAGCTCTGTCCAGGCTCAGCGTCCGCCCCGGAGAGGCTGCAAGGCAAAATGAGCAGCGGCATTAATCTGCTGATGGGTGAGAGAAATGTGAGCGTTACCCTGGGCTGGCCCCTCGGCTGCTCTCCCTCACTAAGGAGTTGGGAGGTGGCCCTGACATCTTTGCAAGGGTATGAAACAGCAAAAAACCAAAACAAAACAAAACAAAAAAAACATTTTTTTTCTAAATCAACAAAATGGAAAACCAAAGATACTCAGGCACCATTCACATGGATCCAGGTAGAAATGAGAAATGGCCGAATGGGGCCAGGGTGGGCTGAGGCTGAAGGTTGAGAGACCGTGTTTAGGACACACCTGGTCTGCACTTAGTGCCCAGGGTTCAAGCACGAGGCTTGGTGTACATGCTCTTCTCCCTGACTCAGGCTGGGGAAGAGCAGTCCCTGGGGTGCCTGGTGTTCCTCAGTGGGGATGGCCGGCTCCATACGCTTTCCTGGCATTAGGTTCACCATCAACAATGGTGATGATGGATCTGGGGACCCTGAGGGATGGAGCAGTGTGTAATGATCCCTTCAAATGGAGTCTAGTGTTCTCTTAGTCTCAGGAAGGGCTTTTGCTCTGCTAAGAACATAGGACTTGGGGATGTGTGTGGCCAACTGTGGGCTAGCTCGTGGTGGCCATTGAGGCAGTGTGTGGGAGTGTGTGTGTGTGTGTGTGTGTGTGTGTGTGGGCGGGCACTGGGGAGGGGAGGAGAAATGGCTACTGGCTCTGTGACAGGGAGTCACGCTTCAGGAACCTGCAAGAGAGGGGAGAGAAGCGACACAAAGCGTCCTACGAAGGAACAGACCCGACCACAGCTGGAAGGAAGGCAAACCTTTGAATCAGGTCCTTGAAATACAAGCTGCAGGAAGCTAGAACATTTTGGTGGACTTCAAACTCTCTGCCTTCAACAACAATTTTCAGGTCTGTAAACGCTTTCGCTCTGCGCTGCTGGTTCAATTCCTTCAACATGTCTGCAGAATAAGAGAAGACAGACAGGGCCAGGTTCCCATTAAGAGGTTTTGATTTTTTATTTTCAGTTAATTTTTTTTCAAAGAAGTAGAGAAATAGGAAATACTTGATATTGTTTCTTGGCAAGGCTGGCTGAGCACTGACAGTCAAAAGAGGCCACAAACAATGCGTAAACAAGCAGCCACTGGGAGGGGCTACATAACCAAGGGAGTAACAACTTAAAAAAAGCAAAAAACAAAACAAAACAACCCAAATATGATTAAAAAAACCAAACCCAGATATTGAAAGAAGTAGAGTGGGGAAAGATTCCCGTACTGACAATTGGAAACAGAAAATACATTACCACAAACAGCTCAAAAAAAAAAAAATCTATCCTAGAACCATGGAATAAGGTCTCCAAATGCCAATGGTGCCAATGTAGCAAGTAAAGCATGGCATTGTGATGTAAGATGGGCTGGGCATGGCTCAGAGGAACAGAACCCCACAAACCCTGTGAAAATGGCACCCCTTCTGTTAGACACTCAAGCCATGGTGTGGAACAAGTCTCCTGGGAAGGGCAGCGGAGAACAGAAGGGCCCAGCGAGGGCTTGGCAGGTACCTCCTTCCATCTCACACTTTTGGGGCCTTCTGGAGTAAGCAAGCAAGCAAGGGATGGGGTTGGGGGGGGTGGGTGTTTCCCTGCATCTGTCCCATGTTCTGGGCTCGTCTTTCTGGATGCCCAGCCTTGCCTGTGCACTTGGCAATGGGAAGCTGCTTTGCAGCCCCTGCAGGCCCAAGGAATTGTCTTGGGATGGAAGAGGGGTATTTCCTACCCCAGTGGGTACATACCTACCTTTGCCTGGAGTCTTGGCCACCTGGGCAGGCACAGACAGAACCCAGGCCTGTGGGCTCCAGACCTATGGATGCCAACATTTTCTTCCAGACCCACCCCAAGGGCAAGAGGGAGGAGGAGAGAAGAGCCTGCCATCAGCCCATTTAATTAAGGCGTACTTTCCCCTTTGTTGACGTTAGGGCTCTGGGGGTAACATCATTTCTCATTATCCCTACAACATCTTGCTGCATCTGGGACCCCTCTTCTTTTTGGCATGTAGTAGCTGGATATCGGAGGCCTAGGCCTTTGTGTCAGGGTGACTTAGACTGTCATCAGACAGGAATGACAGGAATGTCCCCTTACTATCCCTATCCCTCCAAGCTTTTCATATCTATGTTGAGCGAAGTTGACTTTCTAGAATGACCCTCTGGTGTCCCCTACTTCAAGCCTGAACATAGGGTCAGTACCAGTTGAACGCCGAGATTCCCCTAACCCGTAGTTCCTATTCTGGGTTAGTCACAGGGTAGTTAGGTGTCCCTGGGTGAGTTACTCCAGTCTGTCTGTGGCAGGTCCTCTATTTCTCTTTGAGCCTCTGTATTCGTATCTTTCAACAGGATCTGAAGCTCCTACTTGTATCTGCAGAGACCAGCGGGGTCACATGATCTAGTCCAGCTCAGGGATGGGAATAGGGTGAGTGGGCCTTGACAGTCGGGCAGGCCTCCCTTCACAAGAATACCCTGGGCTTGGGCTCTGCTGAAGACTGAAGATGTGGGGGCTGAGGTGGTGAGAATATCCCCTGAGCCACAGACCATGAAGTCCTGGACTCCTAACCACCCGGTAGGGTGAGCTGGAACTATGGGAGAATGCTTGCAGGTGCGTTCGCCGAAAACTCTGGCTGGGCTCTCCACCTTCAGCAGGGCCCTGAGACAAGGCTGGAGGGTGTGGGCTGTGTGGGTGGGTATGGGTGAGTGGAAAGCCAGGCAGCAACGGGAGCCACAGTTGGCAGGTGAGACTATATCCTGAGAACCACCCCAAGGAGCTCTGGGGCCCGAAAGTACTACAGGGGGGTGTATGTAGGGAAGTGGAGAGGCTAGTCTTGTTCCCCAGTGATCTGATAGCCAGACTGGATGAGAGTGACTTAGGAAACCCAATGGGAGGCAGGAAGACAACCTATATCCAGAGGTCTTGATTTTGGAGCCAGACCTGAGGGGAACCTGAAGTCTGCCTTCAGACAGTCTTGGAAAGGTAAAATAATGGGTTCCCAGCAGCCCTGCTTGTTGAAAGTTAATGAGGTAGCATATGGTCAGAACCTACTGTGCCCAGTGTCACTGAAGTAGATTCCAATACTGTTGATGGAGTAAGATGAAGAGGCCTGATGGAGACTGAAGGGTAGAGAAAGCATGTAGGCCTCGGCCGCTATGGGGCAGGAGGGGGCAAAGGGACGCCTGGGAAGGGACCGGAGGAAGAGTTTGGTTTGGGGTAAGCCTGTAGAGAAAGAGAGGGTAAGGCATGGGAAGTGGCGAGAGACCTGGGCTGGAGACGAGCCTGTGGGGCTCAGAGAGGACCTGTGGGACCGGGCAGGGCACATGTAAATGGTGATGCTTGGGTTCTTACAGAGCCTGCAGCTGGGTGAGCCTGGCGGATTATGTCACTTATGAGCGAAGAGAGAGGTGGGGGAGAATTTTAGGTGAGGATTCCAAATCTTAAAACTTGAAAATATTTTTTAAAATTTAAAAGTATGTGTTTGTGTGTGTATATGTGTGTGTGTTCGTGTATGTGTGTGTCTCTCTCTGTGTGTGTGTGTGTGTGTGTGTGTGTCTCCCTACATGCATGCAGGTACCTGCAGAGACCAGAAGAGGGCATCAGATCCCCAGCAGCTGGCGTTACATGCAGTTGTGAGCCACCTGCCATGGTGCTGCCAACTGAAAGAGCAGCAGGTATTCTCAACCAACCAACCATCTCGTTAGCTCCTGGGTCCTAGTTCTTATTCTGGATTTGTCACGGGCAGTGGGCCCTGGTGAGGTACCTGTACCTGCAGGGCCTCCAGTTCCTGTAGGACAAAGTAGTTCTGTGGCTCCCTGGTCACCATACTGTTTGGAAAACAGATCCAATCCCTGTGTGCTTGTAAAGTTAGCTCATGCTGGAGCCAGGCCAACATCCCACTCCTGAATCTACCGTGTTCTGATGTTTCAAAGGCTTTCTGTACAGGTCAAGGTTCTGGCAAAGACTCTAGCCACATCCCTAGTCCCAGTAGCAACACTGGCTGCACCAGAAATGCCAAGCCCGGGTCCAGATCTAGCAGGTGTCTGGGATTCAGGCGTCACCTCCCTCTCCACACATGCTTGTTTTTGTGCTCCGCGGCTTTACCTCTGCAGAAATCCGATTTAATGGTTGGGGACGATTATTCACTTCCAGAAGAATTTTTCAATTTATGAAAGAGCTCACCAGGGGATTCCTTTTCACAGCAGGCCCAGTGCCTTCCAAGTATTGATCAGTTGGAATGTGCTCGCCACTGCCTGCAGCGTGCTGGCGGGGAGGGTGGGCATCACAGTCTGTCCCTGTCAGGAGCACACCCTGAATCCACAGGAGCAAGGCAGTGGCTACTGGATGGGTGAGAGCTGCTTGACTTCTTCACCCTTGTCTCAGAGCTGAACAACCCTCCTGAATTTTTGAGGTGTCTCTTGGAAACAGTTTAAAGAGCTGGGCCCAGTATGGGAAGGGCTGCAGGATTTGGGTGGAACTTGGATCAAAGGCTGGGTTTTCAGGGCCCCCAAAAGTACCTTGCACCTGTAGGATTCAGGGTGGGCCAAAAACCCTTGGGCTCACCCCAGGCAAAGACTTGGTGGTACCACATTAGTGAGGGGCTGATAGTCTGAGCCCACATGGGGGGCATAGCTTTGGCTTCCATTCCTGCTGGCTGGCATTTGGGGACATTTCCCTGTCTTCTTGGGCATGCTTACAGGATTGGCTGTCCTGTACCTTGCTCCCCCGACCCCAGCAGGGGTTCTTCTCCCACTGAGACCACCTGGCAGAAAGCACGTGACTAGAGAGTACTTCGCAGCCAGCCTCCTTCCAAGCCACCTCTATACTGCAGCTCACATGACATGCAGCCACAGGCCTCTGGTTAAATGGCGCCATCAAAGGTGAGCAGAGGAAGTTAGTCTTGAGCCCCAGCTTCACCTCCAGTTGCCTTTACTTTCTAGGGAAGCCCCCCTCCATATGCCCAGGGCAGCACTTGGCTTCCAAATGTGTTCCCCACTGCCCAAGTCCTCCTCCCTCATTCTTCATCTGTCTAATGACCATTGGTTTTCCATGCCGGTCCTGATATCATCTGGTCCCAGGCCTCCTTGCCTCTTCTTACAGCTTTCGCCCTCTGCCTTTCCACACACGCTTTCCCAACATCCTGCACTGCCTTCTTTACAGCACACTATGCCTTGTAATTATTTATTTACACGTTTGCCTCCTGCGCCAGACTGCATTATATCTCTGTCTGTCTGTCTGTCTATCTATCTATCTATCTATCTATCTATCTATCTATCTTTTTTTTAACCTATAACACTAAGTTCAGGGCCTGATATGTGTGCAATTCACACAGTAAGTTGCAAAAAATTCTCTACTATCAATTGGCAGAGGTAATTTTCTATCCTTTGGATCATGGTTGGCCTTATGATTTGCTTTGAACCATAGAATTAAGTAGAAAGGACCTTTACATGGGTGTTAACCACAACCTCAAGGGGATCTGCTTGCTTTTGCCACCTTTGGAGATCCCTGACATCACCTCACATGAACAAACTGTTCATGCTGTTGAATGTGAACATGAACGGATACCTTGTTGGAGGGTGAGCGATGGCTCGGAGCAGAGACGAGACATGCCGGAGTAGCATGTCCACCAGCCAGCCTGTGCCATGGCAGCCTGACATAACCCTCAAATCGCCTAGCCACAACCATGATCTAGATAAGTGAGTTTCACTTTAAGCCAGTGTGTTTGAGAATTGCTGGTTAGCTGGCAGGAGCCACTTAATCTCAGAAGGCAGGAATACATGATGGACTCATGAGCTCAGAACTTGCCTGTGTCAGTTTTCCTTGTTAGTTTGGTGTGAGGTTAATTAAAGCTAATGTGTGGACATTCCACTGTGCCCATCTCTGATATGTACGGTTTAGTAGAACATGTACACTGTTTTACAACTAATTTCTACAAGCCCTTTCCAAATTGAAACTGTATATCCACGAAACCACCACCTCCCTTAGCTGTGTTCTCTCTGGCCACCATTCATTTTACTTTCTGTCTCTGTGACTGACTTCCCTGGAGATGTCCTCTAAGTGAAACTGTACACATTTGTCCCCCCTCCCCCCCTGGAATTGGTTTCTTTTACTTGAGTGCCTTCAAGGTTTGTCTACATTGTTTGGTGTGTCAGAATTTCCTCCTGACTTACATCCTATGGCAAGTAGATACCATTTTAAAATCCATCCATTTCCAGCTGTTGGGACTGATGTTGCGCCGAGGCTAACTCTCCACACAGTTATGGGTTTCTCTAGCCACCCTAGTCTTTGACTCCATTAGAATTGTTTGGGATGAAACAACCCCAGCTTCACAGGGCACGAGACAGACCTGGGGGTATAAAGGGGGGTCTGCCTGGAGCTGTGTGCTTGTTTAGAGGAGCATGAGACCACAGACAGAACCGGGACTAGAGATGATACTGCAGCCAAACTTCTGCATATTTTTTTAACCAAAGACACAAGTTATTTGTCAGAGACTAATGGGCTCGATCTAGCTGGTCTAGAAGGCCTGTCTGAGGTGGTAATAAAGAGAAAGGGGTGTCAAACAGTAAAAGGCAAAGAATTCCAGTGGCTTTGCAGCAGAGAAGTCCATTAAATCAGAGCCCCGAGAAAGGTTGTGCAGCTGAATAATTTTTTTTCAGTGCTCAAGCAGGAACCCAGCTAGGTGATAAATGCTCCTGGTCCCATTGGTATTGATGACACATACATGATAAAGGACCCGAAAACATTATACACTCAGAGTAGTTGGGAAATACACCGAGAAAGCCCAGTGAAGACTGTATCATGCATGTCCAGAGGGTAATTCATCTGGGAGCACGGAAGCTGGATGTGAGCTGACACCATGGGGACAAATGGGAGCTTTGCACAAACAGCCTCCTCAGAGGATGCTTCGTATAGCCATGCCATCCGGGAGGTACTTGGAGCCAGCTCTCCTTACAGTGGCTTTGAAGTCTTCACAAAGTGAGCAGAAGCACCCCTCATCCTCTTCTGGACTGGTGCTCTAGCCCAAGGCCCAGGGAGCGCCCAGGATTTGACAGTTTGTGCCTGCGGGGAACATGACTAGAAAAGCTTGATGTCATCACTGAGTTACCACAGACAGTTACCATAAAGGCTCCCCGCTTCTGGGGGAGGTCCTTGCTGTTAAACTCCTTTCTGGGACTTGCAGAGCCTTCCAGGGTCTGCTCTTTTCTTTACAGCTTCGTCATCTCTCTGTGTTGATGCCCTGTGCTTCCTGCTCTTTTGACCAAGTCATCTCTTATACACAGGGTCTACAAATCCCTTAAGCCTCAGCTTTATGCAGCGTCCTCTAAGGATTCTCACAGAGCTGCCCTCTTCTGTGGTCCTGAGAGACTCTGCTGGTGCCTCAGGATCAGATAAAGCTCTTTGCTTGCCTTATTCTAGAGGACTCTGTTGTCTACCTGTCTCCTCTCCAGGCAGCAGTTTGAATGGCTTGTCTCTGTGGCCCTGGAGTACATGGCATCATGTTGTGTGGGTGTGCAAACACTCCCCCACCCCTCCATACACTAAAAAAAAAACCCTTCATTTGTGATCAGAATTCTAGTGGGCTACAGAACCCACAGGAGGTGTGGGAAGTGGTCAAGAATGTCCTTAAACACAATTCAACTAAACTAGTCAAAGGACCCAGCTGTGTAGAAGTAGATGGACCCACTGTAGAAGTCAAGCCCCCTATAAGCCTAGGAGATAGCAGTGCCAATAACAACAGTGGTAAACGTGCCCACAACTTGAAGGATGAGGTCTCATTGCTAAAGTGCACCCACTCATGATTTAGATATTTGGGAAGAGATTGAATAATTCTGCTCGGCTCTAGTTGTTTAGAAGACTCTTAAATGACCTTTGTAGGAAGGACCAACTAACTCCGCGACATTGAGCAGCAGCTGAGCCTGTGACCTTTGACACACACTGGCTAGAAAGATGTGGTCCTTTGAATGTTCCAGGTTCTAGCCACCCAGATGGTAAGGTTCACCCAAAACTAGATGCATGAGTCAACAGACCATGCCTAGGGGCATCATTTGGGAAGGAATTAGGGGAAGGCAAGGGTACAGTGTCATATACTCAAATCAAAAGCTTTGTAGAGGGGATCTAATCATCACGGTGTACAAGATACGGCAGTAGGAGTGGGGGAGTAGACTGATCACATTTCATCTTCACACAGGAAGCGGACCACAAAAAAGAGACAACAGGAAGTGTGGCCAGGCTATAAAACCTCAAAGAGCACCTCCAGTGACGTACTTTCACTAGGAAATCTGCCTCCTGAAGTTTCCATACTATTCCCAAACAGCACCACCAACTGGGGACTATGTGTTCAAATGTGAGCCTACGGGAGACATTTCTCATGCAAACCAAACCACCACAAATGTCACGGCCCAGATCCAGCCCAAGAAAACCAGCCAGAAGGTAGTTTCCACTGCAGGGTGGTAAGGTAACGCTTGGCTAAGCAAGGAAGTCTACTGGGCAACGCCTGAGGCTGCAACCTCAGGAAGTGCCTGGCTAGCTTAACATTAGTAGCCGTTAGACCTTCTAGCCTTCATTGAAGATTCTTCCTCTCTTTCTCTCTTGATTTTTTTTGAGATAGGGTTTCTCTGAGTATCCTTGGCTGTCCTACAATTTACTCTGTAGACCAGGCTGGCCTTGACCTCAGAGATCTGCCTACCTTTGTCTATGTGTATTAAAGGTGTGTGCCACCACCTGGCTAAAGATGCTTTCATTTGGCTCCTTTTTCCAGAGGGTGGGTGGGAGCTGAGAAACTGGCACTCTGAGATGAGAGCAGAACGTCCTGAAGGCTCCACGTGGAGAGACAGCTGGAGAAGACCAGAGCTTGGGAGAAGTCCAGAGCTTGGGAGAAGTTGGGCGAGAAATGAGGTCAAGAATAGGGGTGTGAGAGTCCACGAAGGAGAGGCAGGACTCTGGGGTGACATCCTGGAGTGTGCAGTCCGAAGTGCAATGAACTGACAGATGAACTACATCAGGACCTTGGGGGGCTATGGGGTGACTGGAAGCCAGCATGTGGGCTGTGAAAGGGGCTGGTGGCAACCAATAGACGTTTAGGAAGAAAGGCGTTCCTATTATCCTTGCATGATCTAAGAATATAGCTTGGTAGCAAAGGAGTGTGGTGTCTCGAAGGACGTAGGTTGTAATGACAAGGAGAGGAGGAGGCTCAGACATGGTCCCAGGGACTAAGTTGTGGGGGTGAGGACCTCATTTTTGTGTTCTCATAAATGCTCTTGACTTTATGAAACTTTTTGGCCTACAGTGTGTCTATCAGAGGTTCTGTTTCTTTCCCATGGTGGGGGACTGGGCTTTGGGGAGGTAGGGGAAATTCTTCACTGGAGGGACTGGAGTTAAGAAGTCATGATAGTTATTTGGGGTCAGCAGAAAGCCAAGTTCAGAACCTTGGAGAGTTACAAATCACCCTCCCACCCCACCCCCCATAGTTCAGGTAGGTTGATGTGGTTAGGGAGGAGCTTGAAACAACCTAAGGCACCCAGGGCTGTGGATGAGATTGGGGAACTGATATCTCCTTCAGGGAGTGACACCCTGAGTTCTAGGAACTTGGAGTGGGACACATACCCACTGGTGTGTTCATGAAACACGTCTCCTTTGTGTTGGGTACTGGTGCGTGACAGGAACACATGAAATAACATATATGCAGTTTGGGGGCAGTACAAGGTTTACTGGGAGACACACTGATATAACCATGCCAACAGGGACAAGTGCTGAGTAGAGGAACAAACACCTGGTTCTGCCTGGAAGACCCAGGAGGCACTAAAGCGAGGGTGGGGGTGGGGGAGGTGGGAGTGGGAATGGAGTGGGGCAGAATGCTTGTCTAAGAAAGACTCAGAGAGAGTGCTCCATGGGTCTGGAGTGCAAGTTGAGAAGACTCCAAGGTTCGAAAGGGTCCGTGCTATCCCATGAGACACCAACATCATTGGTGGCTTTTATGTGCAGATGACCTAGGGAAGGCTGGCCAGGAAGTGAAGGAGTAACTGCTGCCTATGTCACCTGTGGAGAGTTGAGTGTACGGGAGGCAGGCTGAAGATGTAGCCCAGCACTCTAGCCTCTGCCCAGAAAGCGGACAGCCCTGGTACACAGGATGGTGCCTTGCTCTGAACTGACTCACTGTAGAGATGTAGCCCAGAGCTCTGGCCTCTTCCCAGAATGCAGACAGCCCTGGTACACAGGATGGTGCCTTGCTCTGAACTGACTCACTATGGCTCGAGGTGCATTTGGGGGGGGCTGCTCTGGGCCAGGTCCTGGAGGAAAAGGAATCTACTTTCCATTATCAAAATGACTGGAGTCCCCCAAGGACTGGCCCTGTGGTCACTCTGGTTCCATGGCCTCCATTCTTGTCCTAGTCCCCAGCCCAGCTCCTGGGCTTCAGCCAATGCCTTCCCTCTGATGGATTCTGTGGCCAGCGTCCCAGGCTCCTGACTGCAGACATGCCAGTCATGAATGCTGTGTTCAACAGGATCTGTGGATGCTGGAAGAACACAGGTGTGCAAAGGGATGTGTACAGTCGCAGGGAATGGGAGGCTTCGGTTGGTCTTCAGAGTGGACCTTATTGCAGGTGGAAGGGAGGGGACTTTCTTAGCTGCCTACATGTGCAAAGGCTCAGGGCCGTGCAAGACCGTATTCCAAGCATGGACAACTGAGGAAGGAGCTGGTAAGAAATGAGGCTGGTGGGATAGGTTGATGCCACCAGGAAAGGCTAAATAGCTGTGCTAAGGAACCTATAAATCTTTACATTTTTAGATGTGTGCGTGCGTGCGTGTGTGTGTGTGTGTGTGTGTGTGTGTGTGTGTCCATATGTGAGTGAAGGTGCCCAGTGAGTCCAGAAGACCGTGTCAGATCTTCTGGAGCTGGAGGTTCAGGCGGTTGGAAACCAACCAACTTCTGGGTGCTGTGAACTGAACTTCGGTTCTCTGCAAGAGCAGCAAGAACTCTCGACCATGGAGCCACCCTGATAGCTTCAGAAACCCCAGAGCTGGAATTGAGAAAAGTTACATAGATGACCTTGGGCACAGATATTAGGGGGACTGGCAGCTGCCTGTCTGGAGAGATGGAGCATCTTCTGGTAACAGCTGCTGCCAGCAACATGAGCAAGCTGTGAGCGTGGGGGTGGGGAGCTGGTCTGGCCTCTGGAGGCCAAAGAAGGGGACTCTTGGGAAAGCCGTCGGAGGGTTTATATATAAATTTGGTATAGAGTGTGGCCCCAGGGTGTTGAAGAGACCCTGACTACTATCTCCTTTTCTGGTAAGTATAAACATGGAACACATTTTCTCAAAAGCACAGTGGGAGTTGGTACAGCCACCACATCCTCCAGTATAGCACAGCCCCTGCTTAGACAAGAAGGGCTTCAGACTTGGAGCTAAAAGCTGACCATTAGGCAACCCGTTTCCTCTGTCTGGGATATAGTGGCTAGCCATCAACCCTGGGGAGGGGAGTCCCGTGAGAGCCCAGCTTCCCTTTCATGACCCTGCGTTCCCAGAGAGGCTGGGCTCCTCCGTCATTTTTAAACACACCCATTCCCTCTCTCTAGCCTAAAGTTCCAGTTCCCTCACCTGCCTGTCTGCTGTCTGCGGGGAATTGAGAGGGGTGCGTGAAGGTCTCCAGGGGTCTGTACCCACTGCAGACCTCTAGAGTAGGTTGGAAATAGGAGAACAATGGCCTGGATGAGGAAATGGTGTCCTCACCTAAGCGACAAACAGTCTAACAGTCAGGGACCCAGCCTCAGAGTTTAAATTTGCAAGCTATGTCCTACAAAACTTCATTTTGATAGATACTTCTTGGATCTAGTTCCTCAAACATCTGGTTGGTTGGGTTTCGGAAAGCCAGTCACCCATTCCAGCAGCAGGACAGCTGTCAAGATGGCTCAGGGGTGCGGTGGGGGCAGGCAAAAGGCAAAGGGAAATCCGTCCATGGGTCTCTTCCATCTGCTTCAGTACGAGTCATTATTTCCAAAGCATTCTGACAGTCACTATCCCAGCAGACAAATCAATAGTTTTAAAGGATTTGCAAGAATTAATGAACCAGAGCTGGGAGTACAATCAGTTCAAGGACCCGAGTAAACAGGGAAATGAAACAGAAACCCTGAATGCCAGGGGCTAATGGCCACTCCAGATGCTATGGAGGGAAAATTCATGCAGCCCCGCCAGCTGTGGGATGAGGGGGTAGGAGAGCAGAGTGTGGGTGCACTTGTGTGGGGCTGAGGCCCAAGGACCCTTTCCTGCCCACCTGTGTCCTCCAGTCTCCTCGGAGACTGTCTATCCCTGGTTCTCCATCCGTGTCCTCTTCTCTTGCTCTGAATAGGTAAGATCTGGGAACCATGTATACCTCCTGCCCTTTCAGGAGATGGAAGCCTGGGGTCTTTTCTAGTTGTTAACAAAGCTAATGGTCTTTTATATCATGTAAGTCATGTCTGCTGTCATTCTAGGGAAATCAGGAGATCCTAAAAAGCACAAAGGTGTGCCTCCAGTGATTCAGGCCCTGTACAGAGTGGAGGTCAGGCATGCCAGCCAAGGGGACAGCACAGGCAGGGGAGGGGGCTGTACCAACACTCCCATCGTTGGTTGTGCCTCTTTCCCAGTGCTATGTCAATCCTTCCTCTATCTAATTCTGTCTTTTGGGCAAGCGTTGGTGGGTGGAAATGCTGATTTATTTTTCACTATGTATCTGAAGTCATTGGTTCCCCAAAGCCAGTCTAGACACAGCCACAGATGCTGTGCTCCAGGTGACAACTTATTGTTGGAGACCCCAAGCACAAACAGGGAGGTCTGTTTGGGTAGACAGCCTGTGCTCTCCGGCTGCCTGGATCAATTTCCCTAGCCTGGTACTGTTTCCTGTTATTTCAGCTAAGTACTAGATTTAATCATGGTTCTTTTCGTCGAGGTCATTTTCCTGTGGGTCTCTAGCTTGGCAATCAGCTTTTCCTAGGAGGTGGACTTATCAAACTCTATACTAAATTCACAGACCCAACTTTTACAAATTCGTGGGGATATAGTCACATAATAGTTGCGGTCCTGTGTCGGTGGGCCCAGGCTTGTACGCATGCCCATGAGCATGACTCTGGGGGCCCCTGCTTAGGGTGGGCTAGAGGCCACTGTGTCTTGGTTAGTTAGAGGTAGGAAGAGTGGGCACATAGTAGAGAGCACCAGCCCTGCTCAGATCTAGATACTGAAAGATGAGCCAGGCTGTATTCAGTCACAGGTTCGTGTCTATAGAACATTGCTGTGAGCTGGTGTGTGTGTGTGTGTGTGTGTGTGTGTGTGTGTGTGTAGAAAGTGAAGAGGAGGAAGGTAGTATTCTCAGAGGCAGGGTACAAGATGGGTCTGAGCATAAGCTTCACCTGGAAACTTAAAAAATGAGTGATGAGCTGGATGGTGTGGCACCCGCCTGTAATCCCAGAACATGAGAGGCAGAGGCAGGAGGAACTCTGTGAGTTTGAGACCAGAGACAGGACTACAAAGAGAGACCCTGTATACAAAAAAATAAAAAAAGGCCTAGGCCCTATCCCCAGAGTTTTCAAGTCAACAGTATATGAAAGGTAAACGTAGGCACTGGGATTTCTTTAGAATGTATGTGTGAATGCATGCGCGAAGTCCCAAAGTTGATGTCCAGTATCGTCGTTCTTGATTGCTATCATCTCTCCCCCTCCCTCTCCCTCCCCCCTCCCCCTCCCCCCTCCCTCCCTCTCTCCCTCCCTCTCTCTCTCTCTCTCTCTCTCTATATATATATATATATATATATATGCTAGAGCCTACCCCTGAGCCCAGAGTTCAGCATTTGGCCAATTTGACTAGCCAGCTCCCTTAGCAGATTCCCCTTCTCCATCTCCCTTGCCCTGACCATCTGGACTTTTAAAGAGTCCTGGGATTTGAACTCTGGTCTTCAGGCTTGCAAAGCAAGTGTTTTACCCCCGAGCCATCTCCCCAGCCCCATCACAGGCTTTCTAAGAGCTCCTCAGGAGAATCTAAGGTATAACAAAATCTGAGAACCTCGGCGTTCCTGGCCATGGATCGCTATTGGTTTTGCCTTTCTATTTTCACTCCTCAAGTGTCCAGATCTTGTTCTCAGAGTGCAAAGACATTTACTGAAAAAAAAATAAAATAAAATTAAGGAACGACAGCTTGACAGCTCCAAGAGCCAGCAATTCATGCAAATGAATGCAAATAAATACACACTTTCATACATATGTTTATGCAAATATTCTTGTGGTCCTGCAAATCAGTCACTTGCCTGCAAGCAGCCACCTACAATTTCTTGGTGAGAACCCCAGGCAGGGTGCCTGGGTTAATGACAAGTGGTATCATGACCTCCCAGGATGACATGTCTATTAGCAAACTCATCTCAAAAGTCCTAGAGAACCTTACTGAACTAAGCTCTGCCCATCTCAGACTCTCCTCCAGGCCCCCAGGCCCCACCGCTCACTCAAGACCACTGGTGAGGGAATGACTGTGAACGGCGACCCAGCGGAAACGCCAAGGCTACCAGGCCCGTGGTCAGAGAAAGTAGCTGTGGCAGCTGATGACCCCTGAAAGCAATTGTGAGGACAAGAACTGGCTGGCTTTAGCTTAGTGCTGATCTAGGCGGGCTGGCATGTTGCTAGACACTTGCCCTGAGTAGAGGATCTACCCCACAGCTCATTTGTCTCACCAGGGGACACATTTCAGAAGAACACCGTCCAGTCAGGATCACAGACTGGAAGCCCCGCTGCACATCTACCTCTCCATCAAGCTGACTGAGGCAGCTTGTCCCTGCTCATACCCTAGTGCTGCCCCAGCGGGGAGGGGAGCTATGAGGTGAGTCTGAGGCCACACCTGAGTATTGTGTCCTGCCCAATCAGCCTGTCTTGCATGGCTCTGAAATGTCACACACCATTTCTTACTTCTTTAGATGTGGTATCTGGGAGGCAGATGCCATAGCATTAGGAAGGCTTCCGGAAATGGAAAGGTTCCCGAAGGTAAGAGTCCGGCTTGTTATACATGAGGTTCCTGTTGGCTGACAGGAAGAAGAGTTTACTTCATCTTGCTGTGCCTGACTATCTCAGCTCTAACCTGGGAAGGGCAAGACATGGCCAGACTCCTTTCTGGCATTCATCCTCAGGAAGGAGAGGACAGACAAGTCATAGCGCTTGTGCCGGGAAGAGGCAGAGTACTCTCAACCCATTCCAGCCTGGACAGGACCTCTGTAACTAATACTTCAGTAGAAAACAGACCGCAGTTCAGAATTCAAGTATAAGGCAGCAAAGACCTGTTCCAGCCACCTTTCTGGACCCCAGTGACACCTACTCACCCCATCCCCCAGCACATCCCATAGTTTCTGAGCAGAGGGAAATCTCACTATGTTGACTTGGGAGTCAGCTTAGCCTTGCTGACATCACAGGTCATTCATTCTCAGTTCTTGTTGGCTCAACATTTTCCATGAGGAAAGCAGCTCTTACACATAGAAAATGACTTCCCAGAGGACCGGATGGATCCTGCTCTACCCACCAGTCAGTGCCCAGGCCCTGGGGTGGGAGTACCATCTCCATCCAGTTCACTTTCTGTGGCTGGCTTAAATCAAATCTCAAAGGTCAATTCTATTCATTAATTCTTTCAGGCTGACCCTTCACCTCTTCAGCTTTTCTGGGGTATTGAGGAGATTGACTGCCTCCAGTTACACAGCTGCTAAGTGATATGGGACAAAGGAGATAAGGTGTCATTGTCCACCCCGCCCCCCCATGAGAAGGGAGTGTTCATCCCATAGACTACAGGCTGGTTGATTGTCTGGGGACCCCCTCCCAATGGTTCTGGGGTATGATGTGACCTCACCCACATGCTAACCAAAGGCAGGCCTGCTCTGTGCAGAAAGAGGCCATCTTACTTAGGACCTCAGAACCTCTAGGCGGGGTCTTTGGGGGGGCTATTGTTGAGAGTTCAGATCAGTCCTAGAAACATCAAGAACAGAACAAGAGTAGAATTTACATCTTAGGGCCCAGAATTTAAAATTCAAAGCTCCATGTTCCCCTATGGAGAACCCGGGGCTTGACATAGCCTAGCCTCTTCCTGGTTTAAAACCTGAACTCAGAGATCAGGCAGTGCTCTGGAGAACCCTCTCAGCTCCTAGATGCCTCCAGCTCTCTGACTGGCACCTGACAGTGTGCAGGGTATTAATTATGGTCAGAGCTTTTCAGCATGCAATAAAAAGCCTTTTAAAACGTTCCGATGGGAGGTGATTAGCTCTATTAAGTGGCATTATGGATCTTCCTATCTGTTGCTTTCATAAACATAGTTGTAGGCGGAATGTTTTATTGTGGGCATAAAAATGTCCCGCATTACAATGCATAAACACATATTGATGTTGTATTTCTTTACTGCGTCACCGCCCCAATCCCCAACCACTCCGTAAAGAAACTACATGTCTTAATAATTTATGCTCCAAGTTTTAACCAGGATTATCAATGGCATGTTTTGAGCTTTCTCTTTGGGCAACACAATAGATCATAGTAAAAATGCACCGACAAGCGATGTGTCCGTTTGATTTTTTCCACCTGAATCAGCAGCCCAAATTCCAGACACAGCAGTTTAGGGCAAGCCGTACGCTGAAGAATTTAAGTCTAAGCATTTAATCTGTTCTTTCCATAAATTTCTGCTGCTTGTGCTTTATAATGATTCTACCAGAGGAAGTTTATTTATATCGCAGATTCCCAGCATCAGCACATTGAGAACACAACGCAATCGCTCAGTCAATAGCTTACAGCCATGTATAATATCACTCCGGAAATCAAAAGCCCATTTGAAGAAGAGAAGGCTCAGATTAAAGTCACTTTAAGACATCAATAACTTGGACTGGCTGAGGAGAAGATATAAATATCCGGCGTGCGCATATGCAAATAGGAACTCGCAGACGCGCTTCCTCGGTGGTGCGCGGGAACCTCCCGGTGGGGACTTGCAGCACGTGACAGCGGCGGCGGGGGGGGGGGGGGGGGGGGGGAGCGGTGCCTCACTGTCACCAGGAGGGGCTACTGCACGCTTGTTCTACCAATTGCGCCTGCGCGACCTGCAGGCGCCAGCTTGGGCTGGGTTTCCAGGCTGGCAGAGGGCTGGGCTCCTCTGTGAAAAGCCCCAATGAAGGGAAGAGGCCACCTAGAATGACACCTGCGTCATGCAACCGGGGCGTTCACCAGTGTTCTGGACCTAGGAGGCATGTTTTCTTCCTGCATCTATCTCCACGTGAGACTAGCCATTACCTTATATCTCCTTTATACCTCAGGAGTAATCCTAAAGTTTGCAGGAAAATGAAATTTCGAGAGAAAAGAACTTGGCCAAGATCTCGCAGCTAGTGAGCCACAGAATCAGGATCAAGCTGTGTTAAAAACTGAGCTTTTAAACTTCGGCCTTTGGCCGTTTCCCGCTTACCGTGGACACCTCTCCTTAGGTCAGGGCAGGTGCAGCAGCCCGGAAAGTTTTAGGATTCACTTGGGAAAACGAAGCCTGGGGTCTGAGTAGCACAGTAGGGGCTGTCGCGGTCAGGATCAGGCTGGATCTAGACACTTTGAGGCTTGGGGAGGAGCTGGCTGATGGGACTCGCTGGGAATGGGGGAGAAATCAGTCCCTGAGAAGAGTCAAGGTAAGTCCTAAGAGGGGTCTAGAGCTAGCCAGGGCGAGCTAGATTCTACTCCAGACTTGCGGAGGGAACATTAGGCCATAGGGAGGAAGGGAAGGCGATATTACTTCACTGAGGGGCTTGTGGAAGCCTGGGGCCAACTGATGAACCCTTCGCCCAGTGATCAGAAGCATTCAAGGCCTTAGTGACCCAGGGCTTATCTCTACAGCCTCTACTACCTCACGAAACAGCCTCTACTACCTCACGAAACACCCTCAGGTGAAGGAAGCACATTTGAATTTTGCTGTGTGCTTCCTGTGGTTCTGCACACGACGGGGATGCATGAAAAGGAGAATCTGAAACCAAGCCAAACCAAACCAAACCAAAATCTGGCCAAGAGAGAAAGCAAGGGCAGAACATTTGGATGTACCAAAACCTACAGAAACGTATGACTGCAAAGCCGATTTCTTAAGGATGACTTTTTGACCAGGTGCCTTTGGCTAGTAGCTACCTGTGCTTCTGTAGATAGCCCTGGGCAACTCCTCCGCTCCTACATTCATTTGTTCGTACACTCATGCATTCAGCAAGAGTTTACTGAGCATGGCTATGTGTCAACGGGGAATACAGCATGGAACAAAACAGATGGGAAGTCTGTTTTCTCATTCCAGGGTATCTGGTGACCCACAAATGAGTTCTTCTCTAGGTCAGGGCAGCTCCGGAGGGCTGGTTAGTGTGAGAGTGGGAGGGGTCTCCACACAGGCATTGGTTACATCTAGAACCCCCTGAACTCTGGGCAGGCGATTTACAAGAACCTTGGGGCTCGGTGACTTACTGAAGCGCCTCTCTTCTCCCAGCAGAGTTAGTGTGACACCTGCACTCCCTACACGGCAAGACCATGCTCTTCCATTGAAATGACCCCTTCTTTTGTGCACGGGGCAGCATGGCTAACAGTCTCTATCAGAACTCTTATTGTCTTGGAGTGGGTAAGCCATGATTGCCTGGGGCCTCTGATTGGTTGCCATCAGCATGGTCTTCAGCCGCCTCTGGACACTAGTTGGGTTCACAGAGTTCTGGTGGGTGGTACGTTGAGTGCTGGGGTGTGATTCTCTGGCTTTCTCTCCACTCCTGGCTCTGAAAACCAGCTCTTGCTGGTTCCTCTCACAAACTCTCCCGAGTTCCCAGGCTTTGCTAGAGAGCATGGATACATGCTTTCTACAGCTTCCCGTAGAGCTTTCTGGGTGAAGCTGCAGGATGGGGTTCTGAAAGAGCGGCTAGAGAGCTCTGAGGGTACCCTCCTAAGTCCCCATAGAGGATGGGCAATTGCCGCCGGACTATGGGTGATCTGTGTCAGTCAGCAGGGACGGAGAGGAGTGTGAGCCAGGTGTGGGTGGACAGAGTGGTTTCTCACAACTGGGGTGCTCACAAATGAGGCACAGCTTCCTGGACTGTCTCTTCAGGAGTCCCTGTTGGGAGAGAATGGGTGGCGTTCAGGGGGCTTCTGGGGGAAGGACCACCTAAAGGCAGTATGAAGGTCTAGTGGGGATGTCATCTTGAGCAAGAGCAGTGACTGTCTCACGGAGGCCCCAAGGAGCTGAATAGTGGAGAGGGCAGTAGCTGTGAGTGGCTTGCCAAGAGGGCTTCTGGAGGAGTTGAGTGGAAGAGGGTCTGATCAGATTCTCCAAGGAAAGCTCCTGTGCGCAGAGTGACGAGCAGCCAGGAAGCATCAAGTGAGGTAGCCACCCAGGGAAGCGAAGACCACAGAGAAGCAGACCAGGATGGGAGAGGGATGAGGTGCAGGATGAGGTCAGTGAGCTGAGCCTGAAGGCCCTGATGTGGGAGAGGTCATGGGTGGGCACTCTGGGCTTCTAGGAGGATATCACAACTAATTTAAAGCCTCCTCTTCAAGAATGACTTCTTGCCCCAATGTGATGCCACATGGAGCAAAGACACGTGGAACACCCCCATAGCCATTCCTGGAAGCAGACGCTGAGGACGTAAGGTGAATGCAGGCTGACGTCTAGGCTCTGAAATACAGGATGCCTCATGTCTGCTCCTACTCTGTTCCGGATTGGTTGGATAGACATAGGAAGTTAATGTCATATTTCCGAGCCACAGCTTCATCTGTAGATGGGGGTCACAATAGCCTATAGTCTATAGAGATAAAGATTAAATGGGCCGATATGCATAACGAGCTTCAAAGAACATTTTTCGAGGGAAATAGGCTATCCCTGGGACTGTAGCTCACAGGTCAGTCAAATCACATGCTGTATAACTGCAGGGGGCATAATTCGCCTCAGAGGCCTCACAGGTTTCTTGAATTACTCTCAGGGTTTTCTGGTAGGTGCTAGGCAAGGGTCTTGAGAAAAGGGTACCTTTTTACATATCACATAAAGTTGCTAAATTGGCCAGTGGCGGGGGTGTTCTAAAGTCACTCACAGTTGGGTGGGGGAGACAGACATGAAAATAGACTGTCAAGATGCTCTGGTAAGAAGGAAGGGCGGAGTCTGCACGTGTCCCCGAGGGTTAGCTGAGGAGAGAGCTCATTCTTCCACGCCTAGCCTGCTGCTTCCGAATTTCCAATAGAAACACTCTCAGAGAAACCCCCAATGCATGTCTCTCATGAGGGAGATCTCACTCTCAGACCCTCCAATGGTCCCCAGTCGGAGACAGATGAGGCTGCAGCCCTGAGAGGCCCCAAGTCTCTGTGCTCAGGTTATCAGTGTGGAGTCTTTCTCTGTGTGTTCAGTCCCCCATGGAAAAGGCAGGTCCTGAATACAAAATAAATACCCAAACCTCCGTGCACCACACTCCCTGCCTCATGTGCTGCGTTGCCTATCAGGAAGCCCCCAGCTCCCACGGCAGCCCTCATGCCAGCCCCTTCCCCTGGGGGGTACAGAGGCCAGTGTACCTAAAGGGGGCATAATAGCCTGTGCTGAGCACATGTAGGGGAACGGAGACTTCTGTGTACGTCACAGGGGACTCCAGAGTCTGACTGCCCCCTCCACCTCCGCTGCCTGCTCCCTCAGCAGCAGTCTGGAGGCCAGATCCCTGTCACTCCAGACTCGGCTGCCCATACTGATGAGACATCTTCCCCACTTTCCTGTTATGGGGTTAAAGGTGCTTCTGAAAAGGGAGGGGTATTCCTCACAATTGGCAGAGGGAACACTGGAAGACAAGATGGTTAGGTTTGGTTGGGAAAACAGGGTTCTCAGTGAGAGTAAGCCTGGCAGAGGAGGCTAACAGGGGAAGAGGGGTGAAAGCCAGGCAGGAAGGAGAGCTGTGGAAGGGAGAAAGGGAGAGAGGATAAGAGGCCATGGAAAGAGGATGTGCTAGTTCAGATGGTATAGAGACTCTTAGTTTGGGGCTCACCATCAGCTGGCTCCGGGCTTCTTGGGGAACATGTACTTCAGAGGCCTCAATCATCCCAGAGGCATCTGCCAGGCAGCTGAGAGGTCAGGGGAAAAATATATCCTTGCTGGGTGGTAGTGGTGCATGTCTTTAATCCCAGCATTTGGGAGGCAGAGGTGGGCGGATCTCTGAGCTTGAGGCTAATCTGGTCTACAGAATGGATTCCAGGACAGCCAGGACTACACAGAGAAATCTTTTCTTGAAAACAAAACCAGACAAAATCCTCACCTGCTTGTGAGTCCCTTTCTGGAGCCTGGAAAGCTCTGGAAACAGATGCTGGGTAGCCAACTATCCTCCTCAGGAAACAGTGATCCAATGGGGAGGAGGAGGAGGCACTACCTCTTTCCTGAAGCTGAGCTATTAGGCCTCCAGAGGAGCACCTGCCTAAGGGAAGAGACGCTGTCCAGGCCTCCAGCTCTGCTCCACCTTCCCATGGAAGGAGTCTCAAGCCTCCCTCCCAAGGAGTGCCAAGGGATTTTTTTCTACTCTGCTGAGCTCCGGCAAAGATATCAGCACATGGTTAATCTTCCTTTTGCTCAGAAATGTAGAGTAATTTGCCCGAATGGGGATTTCTGCATATTTATACTAATGTCTGTGTTTAAAGCTTATGAGACAGGGAATTGCTGAGAGATGTCCATTAGCAATATATACAGACTGCAATTATTCCTTTATGGTGTGTGGTTTGACTGCAGAATATTTTATTTCTATGGAAGGAGTGGGCTTTGCCTACTGTGTTTTCTTATGTGCCAGAAGAAATCAATAAGCACAGAAAAGAACTGAAAAGAGGCAAGAATAAAGGGAATGTGACCTTTTAGGATTCTGAGAGCCTTGAATACACTATGCCAGGAACTGCCTTTGTCCTCAGAATCTAAATGCGAGTAAGCGCCCAAGTGGGGAGAATCTGGAACATTTAAGGATGTGGACAAAAACTTGTGCATCATCTCTAGGGTGAGACAGAGGTGTTAGTTCACCGAGACCAGGAGGAGCCAGCAGAGGTGTCCTGTCATAGGCCAACCAGGACAAGACAACAAGGGGTGTCTCCAAAGGATCCTACTTCTGGCTTCCATCCTCATCCTTCGATTTCTGCCCATGTCAGAAGCAGGTTTTCATTAGAAATAAAGGAAGGCCCAGATCTAGGTCCACAGATCAAAGCTTCTTGAGATCTTCAGGTTATGGCAGAAAACACAGTTTTTCTTGATGTGGAGAGCTGGAGATCCAGGGAATTTGAAGGATGTCTAGAATTCATGAGCAGGAGCACCAGGGTAGGTAGATGGGGCCCAGGGGGCTCCTCTTCATCAAAAGTTCTGGCCAGGAATCTTCCATGAGATTCCATCTCTCAGGAGTTCACGTTCGCCCTCTTAAGTTCCATCTACCCCCCGCCCCTGTATTTCAATGCTTATCTAGCCTTTGCTGGAATTATTAGGGCTTTTTATTTTTTTATGTCATTTGTTAGACGGCTCTCTTCATGCCACCCAAAATGGTCTTGAACTCACGATTCTCCTGCATCAACCTCTGGAGTGCTAGGATTGCTGATATGTTGTACCGTGTCTGGCTTTATATGGCCTTTTTGTCTCTTCTGCTAGAGGGGCATTGGACAGACAAACCCCAAGCAGGCCTCACACATCACTGGGCCACTTCTACACTCTGGAGGCCTTGAGCATTTAGTCACTGGAAAATGACTCAGCCCGAGATGCTCCCAAGACCTAGAACTCCAAATGGGTGGAGGGATGCAAACAGAGGGACATTGGGCTGCATACGAGAGCAAACTGTCCAGGGCATTGCTTCTGTCGTCTCCTGGGCCTGGTACCTTGTGGCCCTTCCCTCATTTATCTCACAGTTCTCCCGATGTGTGTCATTTGCTCCAGAGACTCTGTGATGTTGGAACATGTGGGAATCTCCACTGGATCCCAGGTGGCTTCCTCCTGATCAGCATCTGCCACTGCATGCTCCCTGCAAGCTGGCCTTTGCACGTGGGCCCTGTTCCCTCGGCGGGAAAGCACTATTCTTCACTGGCCCCAAAATAGTTTCTTGAAATTGACGCTGACTTCTCACTTGCCTTCTTGCACAGTGATCTCTTCCAAGAGGCGCTGGGGTCCAGAAGAGGGACAGATGGTCTCTGTCTTTTTATAACACGGCCAGTCTTTTGAAGTGAAGAGCTATAAACACAAGTTTGTCTTTAGCAGATGTTCTGTGGGCACAACAAGTGCCACTTTGTGCTCTTAAGCAACTGTGAATGGGGTAATTGGGGAAGAGCTGGAAACAGGGCCTCGGTACATTGTTCAGGGGTGCCTAGGGGCCATGGTGTGTTGGTTCCCATGTATCCGCAGCCAACTTCAAGTCTCTGCTCAGCCAGTTTTTTTTTGTGTTTTTTTTTTTTTTTTTTTTTTGAGACAAGGTTTATCTGTAGCTTTGGGACCTGACCTGGAACTCATTCTGTAGATCAGGCTGGCCTTGAGCTCACAGATTTGCCTGTCTCTGACTCCTGACTGCTGGCATTAAAGGCGTGTGCACTACCACCAGTTCTTTATATGTCCTGTGCAGTCCTGGGACCACCCATAAGAGTTCCACTGTGCAGTAGTCTTTCTGCAGTGTTGGCTGTTGGACCTCACTCTTTAGCATCGTCCAGCTAATCCTGAGACCCCATTTGAAGGCCAAGGGCCAGAAGGATACTCCTCAAGCAATCCATGGATCAGCTCATCACTCTCTCTCCTCAGCTAGTTGCCTTGGATGTGTCCAACCTCTATGGCTGTAAGGGGCTGAAGGGAAGACTTTGCTAAAGATGCGAATGGCTGGCCAGACACGGCATCTGCTGAGCTTCCCAGAAGCTGGAGGCTGTGCTAAGTGTCGGCAGGAAGCCAGCTCCCTGAGCTCTGCGCTGGTGGCTCCTCATCCAGTGGTGACAGAGACACGAGGCATCAATAACGACTTCAAAATGGATGTGCTGCTGTTTAGTCGATTTCAAGACTTTCATTCATTTAGAAGGGCATAAGCTCAATTAATAGAGCTCATTAACTTCAAAGATGTATCATCTTTGCTTAGAATTGGCTCCTTCATAGGACGACTGGCTCCATTAACTTTATTGCATTGGCAATACTTTGAGTAAGGCGTGGGAGATGTAGCAACAGGAAAGATTTCCCAGGGCTGCCTGCCTCCCAAGCGCCAGTAGCTTCTGAGGCCAGCGGTCTGTCTGCAGCATCCTCAAATAGCCTAGTGCCCCCTATGGACTGACTCTGGGAATTCCATACATCTATCGTGTCCATCTGTCTATCCACCCATGAACAAAGAACCCCAAGAGTCATCAGCTTGTATATAGAAGTATCAGTCACATGGTGCTAGGATGTATAAAACAGCCATCATGGACTTAGCTATCTTTAGACCCAGTGACAACACAGCAGGAACCTAGGTGTTGTGTGGTAGGAAGGACACAGTCACTGGAGATCTGTTCTCCTTATGTCACCAATCCCTGTGTATCTACCTTGTCTGAACCTTCATTTCTCATCTAGGAATCTGCCCAAATGGGAAAACAGCAAGGAATACACAGACATGGAGTGGATAAGTAATGGACATCCAATGATAGATAAATGCGTGATGACTATTGTCCCTGTCACACACCCTTCTGAAAGACAAGGCTACACTTTCCAGCTCAACCTACATCTTGTCTGGAATGTTGCTGACCATAGTTTGAGACAACGCCAATGGTCAGCTTCATTTCCTTGGTAGGTGTCACTACTAGAAAGACCTAGTGGGAGATGGCACGTCTACTGTGGGACCAGCGACACTACACAGGGAAACCTGGAGGTAATGAACATCTATATGTAGACAAAGACCTGGGCCTGAACACACGGATCAGCAGTCAAGAGCTCTTGCGGTCCAATCCAAGCATGGGGACTGGAATTCAGATCCCAGTGTCCACATAATAGGCAGGGTGTGGCCTTGAGCACATCTGTGAGCCCAGCAAGGAGAGATCAGACAGGATGATTTCTATGCTTGCTGGCCATCAGCCTAGCCAAACAAACTCAAACTCCAGGTTCAATGAGAGACCCTGCCTCAAAGACATAAGGTGGAGGATCCTCCTCTGGCCTTCACATCCATGTGCCATGTGTGTACCACCACATGCATACACATCACACACACATAATCATAGTCACACATTCTCTTCCTCCCTCCCCCTTTCCCCTTTCTCTCACATACATGAACATAAAGACAAAAATACAGGAACTATTTCTGGATCAATAATAATTTCCTAAACCTGCCAACCTTCCTGTTCACATGACTAGAGAGATCAGAAGCCTTCAGAATTACCATGAGATGACCTCCCCTCCAAATCCAGGGGTTTCTAAGGTTCTGGAGCACAGATTTGAATAGATAGAAAGGCATCTCAGGCCCCTGGTGGTACTCTGGGAAAAAATGAATGATCATGGTTGATCATTCACTCACCATTTCTGGGAAACCAAATTCTCTAACCAGGCATTTCCAAAGAAGGCATCGACCATGAGACTTGATAGGGTGGGGAGGTCCCTTTGCCCATGAGTTAGGCTTTTCCCATGCCATCTTTCCCTCTCCCTTTGAGACAAGTTTCTCCATAGTGACATGTTCAAGGGCCATCACTGTTCTAGCCTGTGTGGCAGCACATAGGACGTGGCTTTGGGTGTGAGCTCTTATAGAGTACATGGCTCTGTCCCAGCTGGAGGTCACGGGCACAGACTCAGGTTTGTCTCTGTGCATACATGGGGAGAGAAGCCTAGGATGGAGGATTCCCAGCAGCAGGGGAAATAATCGCCTAAGTCACCCAGGCCATGGGGGTGCTTTCCCTGGGAAACTCCTAGTGAATTCTTGAAAATAATGTGATACTTTGGGGTAACTCTAACTTCACCCACTCTCTCCTTCCATCCCCAGGGAGGGGAGGGAAATCAAGTGCTTCTGTTAAACAATGGCTCAGGTAATATTTTCCCTTACTATCCACTCTGGTGGTCATGGGGGAGAGGGTTGCAAAGGCTGCTTGTCACCCAAAGAAGATTCTTACTTGAAGAGAGGGAGGTGGGCAGCTGTTCAGAGAGCACACGTGGGGCAGGGTTGGAATGGGGGAAGTGGGTTTCACTGAGACTTACCTAGCCCCGATGATTTAAAGGAAAACAACTTTACAATCTCAGTCAAGCGATTAACTTGACCCTGACTTTAGAGAGGTGGAAAAGGTGCTAAGTACATGGCAAGTGTGCTGTGGTGAGGGGCCACCTTTTCTACTTGCCAATTAGGTGGATTTAAAACGACTGTGGCTAGGTGTGGTGGCACAGCCCATTAGTCCCAGCACTTGGGAGGCAGAGGTAGGAGGATCTTTATGAATTCTAGGCCAGTCTGGTCAACATAGTGAGTTCCAGAACAGTCAAGGCTACATCTTATTTAACAACAACAACAACAACAAACAACAAAACTCCCCCCCAAAGACTATTACAGACTGAATTGAATCCCTTCAAAGTCCTATGTTAAAGCCCTATCCCCCAAGATGACAGCATTTGGTGACCGGCCTTTAAGGAGGTTGGAAGGGTAATCCAATAAGGGTGGTACCCCTTTAAGAAGAAGACACACACAGATACAACTCCATGGTGTCAGGACACAGCATGGAGGAGAGAGGCACCTGGAGAAAGCAACCCTGTCTGCACTTAGATTCCTGGCTTCTGCAGCTGTGAGAAAAGATTCTGTTGTTGAAGCCACTCTGTTTCCAGTGTCTTTGGATGACAGTTGTCCTACTATGGCTGACTGTCACGACGGTGACCTGCGGAAGCTGGTGAGAGACAGAGGTGCACTGGCCTTACTGCATCTGAGGCCCTGGAAGGCATTTGAAAAAGAGGAGGAGCCACAGTAGGCAGTTCATGGGGCAGTGGGGCTGTGCCTGGCTGGTTGTTATCAGGCTGCTGGGAGACCAGGACAGTGAAGTTGCTCAGTGAGCCACCCAGACTCTTGAGCTTCTCTCTGAGGCAGGTGTCTCACACACACGCGTGCATGCACACAAAGTACTTTCTTTTTCCTTTGAAAGAAGTTCACTAAAAAAACAGGCAATGATAACCATTTCAATAGATGGCTACCTTTTGACCATCTTTTTCTCTTCAAGCCATTTACATGCTGTTTTGTGTTACGGAAATACTACACTTGTATTATTTTTACCATCTACATTTCTAGAATCGCGAGTGTGTTCCTGAATGTAATGTAATTTCAACCAAATAGCTTCCCATTGAACTGGTTTTCTGCCATGTTTTCTGCAGTCCTGCTTCAGGATGTGGCGCCCCATCTGTCCGGCCCCTCCCCATCACACAGCATCAAGCAGCAGCTATCCCACATGCTCCACCCAAACACCATGTGCAGAACTGACCCCGCCTCTGGAGAGGAAAATTCTAAAAACAGCCCGAGTCTTCATGCCTTTACTAGTGACATCGACAGAGGACGCCTGTTCAGGTAATGGCTAGGCACCAGGAACTTTGCTATTAGACCTCTGTCACACCAGGAGAGAGAAAAGTGCACAGTGAACTTTTAGAATTTGGGGGTGTTTCATGATTTCCCCTTCAGGGATTAATGGTGGCCAGGTGATAGAGGAGGGTCTTCTATCACTCTGTTGATTTCATTGGTTAATTAATAAAGAAAACTGCTTGGCCTGATAGATCAGAACATAGGTGGGTGGAGTAACAGAACAGAATGCTGGGAAGAAGGGAAGTGAGTCAGTCGCCATGAAGCCAGCCACCAGGACAGACATGCTGAATCTTTCCCGGTAAGCCACCATCTTGTAATGCTACACACATTAATAGAAATGGGTTAAGCAAGATACGAGAATTAGCCAATAAGAGGCTGAAACTAATGGGCCAGGCAGTGTTTAAAAGAATACAATTTGTGTGTTGTTATTTTGGGGCATAAGCTAGCCAGGTGGCCGGGAGCCGGGTGGGAATGCAGCCCGCCGCTCACATCACTACAGCCAGGGGTCTCACAGCTCGGTCAAAGTCTACGGTATTCAAAGAGACTTTCACCTTCTAAGACTGTGAAGGCCTGGAGATGGATGAACATTTAGCTAAGCTAAGACCACAGGTTACAGGGTTTTTTTGTTTTGTTTTGTTTTTTTTTTAACATACCAAAAACCATCTGACTGAGGTAGGATGGCCAGCCGGCAAGTAGCCTGTGCATACTCAGAGTAGCTCTGAGTGCTTGAAGCCCAAGAAACAGACATCCTGAAAATCACTAGGCAACCTAGCCTCAAGTTAGGATGGCTTTCTCTGTGGACCAGAAGAGCATGTGCGCGCGCATGTGCGCGCGCGTGCACGTGTGTGTGAGCGTGTGTGTGTGAGCATGTGTGTGACTCTGTGACAGACAAACCTTTGAATGTTATTTCTCTGTCTGGCACTTCCATCAAACTTCCTCCAGCTGCCTGCCCCTTGCCTCTTGATCTCATCTCGACTGCCCTGAAGGTCTCTAGTGCCCTTTCACTTCCCAGCTGCCACAGTTCTTAGTGCCACCACCTTTTTAAATTTCCCCACAGTCGAGTGCAGCCTCTCCTACAGCCGACCCCTTCCTAAGGCCTGTCTCCATGTCTGGGACACTTCGAATCACCTAGGGCTGCTTGCCTGATAGAGACTGTGTGTGTGGGGCGCACAGCTAGCAAGCTGGCTACGCCTTTGGTTTGGATTATGGCACAAACCAAGATATAGACTCTGCAGAGTTGGTGTTTCAGAACACATATGAGTTGCTCAGTAAGCACCAGGGAGGCATCAGGGAAGGAGGGGACATGACTTCAGCTGTCCTGTGGCTTTGGAGTCACTGACCTCGTGTGTAGCTAGTCATTCTGCTGTCTGCTTTAGCTTGCTGTTCCCGAGTGATGGCCGGGCTTACTTGGGTCAGGGCAGCTGGTCTCTGCACGGTGGGTCAGTATTGTGTAAAAGCCTGGAAATATCTCTTCTATTTGTTCCCTCTCATTCTTAGGAACATTTTGACTCCTCTAGCCATGTCTTGCAGGTGGGCAGGGCAGGATCTCTGACTTTGAGGATCCTAGGCATATATTAGTCGCTGAAAGTCAGAATGTTTTCCCAGAAGCATGAGAAAGCCCAGAGTTCTCAACCTGCCCAGCCCCGTTAAGCAGCTGAGGATGACCCTGACTCTGGGTGGTCTCGCTGCCTTGACTGCAATATGCTGCTTGCCTGGCTCACTCGCAGCCAAATGAGGTCTTAACCAAACCATTAAGCCCAATTAATGAAGAACAAAGCCCAGAGGACAGAGCCCTGGGAAGGGAAGGAAGGTGTCACATCGGGCCAGGCAGGGTCTGTTCTAGTGAATAGGAGCTATCTTGTGGGTGTAGATAAAACTGCAAGTCTCCTAGGGTGTGGGAGAGGATGTGTGGGCTGTATGTGGGGCAGTAAGACTGGCTCCTTCCTCAGGATTCCTTAAGATTCATAGTAACATTCATTTAGAGCAGGTACCATTGTTATGAGCCCACAATGTACCAGGCCCTGGTGCTTCGACTTCCTGTTACCTGATTCTCAAAGCTGGTCTGGGCTATAGAATTGAAAATTGAGGTAGAGTCCTAGTTACCAGCCCAAGTTTGCTGGGTTAGTGTGTGGAGGGATCTGGAAGTCTCCCCAAGCAGCTGACCCGGGCTCCTGACCACTGCCGTTGCTGTCAGCCATACATATGGCTGATCAATCACCCTGCCTTGATCAGTTGATCTATAGAAATCAGATGACGCTAGTTGTCCAATTTATTGCTGTCTCCATGGAGAGTACCTAATCCTGCCTGTGTGTCTTCAGCTCCCTGATATCAAGATGAAGGTCACAGGATGCTGACCCCCCACTGAGGGTATGCAGGAGGATCCCCCCACCCCAAGATGAACAGTCCTTAGACTTCAGAGGAAGGTGCCAGCAACAGGCTGGTTCCTTCTGGTTGTTATGGTGATGGTAGAGGATTGTAAAATGTTACAATGGGAGAAAGCAATTTTCTGCCATTCAAAAGGGACCCTTGGGAACCAGGCCTTCAGACATCACGATGTTAACATGCTCTCCTAAGACTCTCAAAGGCAAACTGCTCTTTGATTCATCGCATTAACCCGAACTCCTAAAAGGCCGTGGGTGCGGAAAGGCGGTCCTGGTACTGATGGTGTGGAAAGAGAGATCACACACACTTTTATGGTGGCTATACCCGGCCATGCCAAGGGCTGCATGTAAAACGAGTCAGACCTCACAGCAAGGACATGAAGCAGCTCTGCCATTGTTAAAGATGAGGAAACTGGAGTAGAATTTCAGACCCCACTTTGCTCCGGGGCAGGTAGTATATGGAGGTACCTGGTTCTAGGAAGAAGTCTCAATGGATAGATGCTTAGTGTGGGATAGGTGTGGGGGGCTGCAGAATGACTTTCTGAGAGATTTTTGCATATGTGTGATGCCTGAGATTACTGGTTACTTTTGCAAACAACAACAACAACAAAACAAAAAACCCTCAGGAGGTAGGGTGACTCCAAGGCAGCTGTGCACAGAATGGCAAAGGATGAAGGGCAAGGCAGGTGGGTGTCAGGCTGAGGGAGGGACCACAAGGGGGGGTGCGGGGGGGACCACCAGACACCAGAACAACTGGGGCCTTCGGAGACAGTCAGAAGGGGTGTGGCAGGACAAAGCCCATACTTTAAAAAGACCTGTGCTCAAAGGACATATTTTGGGTCAGTAAAGGACAAGTTCAAGCTCTGAGTTTGAACCCTGGATGGACTCAGGGTGACGTTTCTGAGATCCTGCCACAGGGAGGGCTGGCCTGTGTGAGAGTTCTTGTCGCATGGGCACTGTGTGGGCAAACAGCTTTGTCTCGCATTTCAGCTCCTTCCAGGGGATTTATGAGGTTGCAGAGAGAATGGTGGGCCCTGGCCTTGTCTCAGTGTGTGGAACAAGAAGGGATGAGCTATGCTTTAGCCCCATGTCTGGAAGAATAGTCTCCCATCGTCTGCCAGAAAGCAACTCAGGTCATCTCACAGAAAGTGGCTTGACCACAGGGCTGTGGCCTTGTGATCCCTGGATGGGCTAACCCAGCTGTTAAACTTCCTGGACAGGGTGCTTGGCTAGACTTCAGTGGCAGTGAGCAGGCGAGGAGTGAGGGATGGTCACATCTGGGTCTCCCCTGCACTCTAGGTGGGTAGTATAAGCATTCTTACATTATGTATTATATATATATATATATATATATATATATATATCTTATATACATTAATGTTTGATTTTATGAGTCAGGGACTCACTCTGTAGCCCAGGCTGAGCTGGATAGAACTCACAGTGCAGCTCAGTTTGGTCTTAAACTCATGGCAATTCTCCTGCCTTAGTTACCCTGAGTGCTGAGATGACAGGCAAGAACCACTACACTCAGACACCATTTCTAAGAGAAGGCAGAGGAGGCTCAGAGAGGCCAGGAGGCTCGCTCTGGTTACAAAGCTATTCCACACACCTCAGCATATCCTAAGCTACTGTCTTCGCTGTTGATAGAGTTGGAGCAGCTGAGCTTCACGTGAGATGCAGTTGCAAGGATGGACAGAGCTCCTTGGGGTAAAGGTCTATGGTTAGAAAGGGAGGCGAGAAACTGTACCCACAGAAATGGGTGGAACAATTTATGCATCACGTAGCTCCTTGGTCCTGGGCAGAGAAGCCAAACTCTGTAGATGGTTCATTATGACTCCTACATCATACCTGTGGCAGTGTCTATACCATAACAGACATGTCCCTCCTCTGGAAGAAAGGAAGCAGGTTCCCTTAGCTCATTTCTCTCCAGACAGACAGCCTCTGGGCCCAGGGTCTAGGGATTTTAGAGGCTCCCAGCCTTGATCTAAGTCACCAACAATCCCTGATGAAAGACAGCAGAAACCACCATGCCCCCAACCTGGACCTTGGCTGTGACCTCCCAGAAATCTCTAGGAACAGGGTCATAGGCCATGGGTTTCTGCATATGCCTGAGTTTGGGTGTACTTCTCCCAGAGGATAAGGCCAGGGGTCCGTGCCCATCTAATAACAAGACAAACACACCAGGCCTTTTATGAAGATTCAGATGGAACTAATTCCGTTTTCCTCCCTTATCACTTTGCACACATGAAATCTATTTTTAATTACCTTTCAATATATAATCTAAAAAAAATTCCACAGCTTGCTCCCACCTTCAAATTGTTCTTAGAGAAAGAAAGATTTATCTTGTAAGTTTCTTAAGAAAATCTATATGTGCTCAATGCATTTAAATAACACTCATTAAAGCAAACCGCAGGCATGCTGGCTTCTCCAGTCACAGATGAGAGACAATCGCTTGACCTACAGCAAATCAAAAGGCATTTTGCACACCACCTTTCTTTTTCAATTGGTTAAGTTTGAAATTAAAGTCCCAAAGCCGTTTTTGGGAAGGCGGACTAATAGAGCCTCGACTGAAAATTTCGTTCAGTCGATCGGAAGATAATTACAAGAAACAAAATGTGAAATTTTAAATCAGGGCACTAATGAATTCTAAAAATACCAGTGGCCCCTCCCTCTGGCTGGCAAGACCTGCTCTTCATGGAGGGGATCTCTCTGTATAATTTCTCCACCCCACAAGAGGCCAGGTTGTCTCATCAAACAATAGTAAGGCAAAAATCATAGGATTGTAATGAGCTAGATGGTTCATGGTGGATCTTATTGTAATGCCGGGCAAGCTTTCAAACAGACACTAGGAGAAAAAGAAAATTCTTTTTCTTCTCTCTCTCTCTCTCTCTCTCTCTCTCTCTCTCTCTCTCTCTCTCTCTCTTAAAAGTGGAGTTCTGATTTGTGTTGATAGCATCATGTTGGGCCTCCTGTTCCCGCCTGGAGCCAGCTGTCTGTCATTTAGGAGTGTGAAATCAATTGAGTTTCAGGGATGCAAAATCCCTAGGGGCAAAATTAAAAGTGACCCAAATCCAAACCCACGTGGTGCTGGCAGGATTCTGACTCTCCCATAGTAAGTTGCAAAGATTCGGTTTCAAAATTTGGATTCCTTATTTTTTTCCCCTAAATGTAGCTGTTTGACATTAGATCTGACAGATAAATTATAGCTTTAGCAAGAAAGGCTTTTACGATTAGAAATGAAAGGAGAATTTACCTAAGAAATAAAAAACCCAGGCTCGAGTGCTGTACATTCGTATGCATCCAGCCCCTTGTCTTCCTTCGCAAACACAAGGGGGATCTGCCAGCCCGCAAGGGCCACAAACAGACGTGAATTAATGTAATCTCTGGGCAAACAGCTGGTCTGGAGGATACCAATAGGAAGCAGGGTGTGGGACCCAGGTCACTGACCAGAGCTGGAAGACCCCAAAGGCTCCCCAGTTGACAGAGTGGGATATACTTTCTGGGTCTTGCCTCTCACCCAGACTCAGTCTACCCAATGGGGGTTGGTATAGCAAATAGCATGGGGCCACATGGCCCTGTAAGGCTTGGGGCCACAGAGGTCAGGCCATCCTCTTTGGCCTTCCCCAGTTGTCTCAGGAGCAGTTCTGCATGGCTCAATGGTGTAGCATTAGGCTCAGTAGTCCAGCCTTACCAACCTGTGTCACCTCATCTCAAGAGTGAGGGTGTCCCGGGACAGCCTGATTCTAGCAATGTTCAGAGAGATGGATTCCAGCTCAGTGTCCAGTCTTAGACCATGGGACACTAAGGCCAGCTACACTGGTTCCCTCCTGTACAGAACGGTTTTTCTCTAGATAGATGTCCGGAACTTGGAAAACCAGCGACAACTTTCATCGCCTTAGCAGACCTCTCCCTGTGGGCACCCTAAAGCTGCCTAGTGCTTCTAGCTTTGGGAGAGCCTTAGACAGTTGGGACCCCACAGCCTCTTGTGTCAGAGTTGGTGGCTCATGAAGTGGGAGTGAATTTTTGTATGTGTTTTTTGTGTGTGAATTTTTGTGTGTGTTCCTATGTGCATGTGTGTGCATGTGCGTGCGCGTGCTTTTGTTCTTTTGACATTCTCTCTCTCTCTCTCTCTTTCTCTCTCTCTCTCTCTCTCTCTCTCTCTTAAAGAAAGGGGTTGCTAAACCAAAACAGTTCAAAGAAGAAATCAATTTAGTCTCTCTATATATATAAAAAATAAATTTTAAACAAAGCAAGGGTTTACCAGATTTCAGATGTAATTTTCTATAATTTTGTCATTTAAAACTAGCACTGATTTCCCAAACAAAGGCAGTTGGAGCTCACACAGGTTCGGAATGAATCCCCACAGGGAGCTAGGCACCGGCTTTGTGGTTGGGGTTGCTCAGAAAGACTGGAGAACGGCTCAGAAGGACCAGCGACAAATGTCTGAAGAACGGTGGGCAGAGAGTGACTAAGGGCAGCATTGCAATGCTAAGACCCAGGGACCTCTGAAATGGACGGTCAGGGCTTCTGAGGAAAAGCTATGGCTAGTTGTATACACTATCTAGCACCACCTACTGGCCCCTTTGAAGGAGACATGGGTACTCCAGCAGGCTAGGGCAGAGGTCTTCCTGCCTCCTCCTGTCCCTAGAGCTGCCTCGCCCCATGGAGGCCTCATAACTTTCCCTCTGCACATTGCAGGGTCAGGACCTGAGCTGTCTGGCAATGCCCCTGTATCAAGGAAAGCCAATCTAAGAGAGGCCCTCTCAAAGCCTCCCCTCCTGGCCCTGGCCCTGCTGTCCCACTCAGACACTGGGACTAGAACCTACCTCTAATGTCCTGGGCCCTGCTGCTGCGGCTGTGGCTTGGGCTGAGAATCATGTTGGGATGAGTGGTTTACTTCCTTCCCCAGCTTCTGTTCCCAAGGAACGACATATGAGCTCTTTGCAAGGAAACTCCTCTGGGGCTGGGGGCTGGGGGCTGGGGGCTGGGGTTTAGGATCCCCCTGAAGGCCAGCCCAGTGCTATTCTTCCCAGGGACTCAACAGAGACCTCTTCAGTCCTTCAAAACCAAAACCTTAAGTGGCTCAGGATGGTGGGAGTGTGCCTGGGCCCTGGTTCCGCTCTTATTAACAGTTTGGTTGGTGAAGCAGGCTTGTCCTGCCTGGCATAGGCAGATAGTGTTTTGAATGTCTTTGTGGATGGAAAGTGGTAAAAAAAAAAAAAAAAACCCTATGGACTATCCTAGTGACCCTTAGCGGAGTGGGTAGCTCTTGCTCAGTCTAGCCTTGGTCTGGCCTGGGCTGAGCATGCCTTGGGCTCTGGACTTTCAAGTTCCCTCTTCCTTCTTCTTCCCATTTTTTTTCTTCTTGCTCTGTGAATCTTGCTGTTGCTTGTCTCAACCTCCACACTGGCTTTCTGCCTGAATTCACCCACCTAAACAGGGAGCTTCTGTCAAAGCCTCTGGTCAGATGAAGGCAGTGAAAGAGCACACTTCTGTCCTCACTGGGTTGGGATGACCAGGCAGGAAGGTACAGACCAGGCACACAGTGGGGCGTGTGACAGGACTTACCTTTAGGGTGCCCTGGGTCGGTGAACTCATACTTCCCCACTCCAATTGTCCGTAGCATTTGTAGCCCATGGGCCGAGTCTGTCGTGGGGGGCCCATTGGTGGCAGGAGCACTATTGGGGAGAGCAGCGGATGACTGGGCCGGTGGAGGTGGAGGCAGCAGGGGCCCTGCCATGTGGCCGTTGCCCACAGCAGAGGGTCCTGGGCGGGCTACCTGCCCCACTCCAGGCAAATTGGATACCGCCAGGGGCTGAGGGCTGGCATACAGGGCCTGGGCAGGCATGTTCACCACCACATTGCTCAGTGGTTGGGCGGGTGGCTGAGGGAGTGAGTAGTGGCCCGTCATCAGCGGGAGTTGGGGCCCCACGTGGGGAGGCAGTGAGGGAGTCACCCCGATGACCGGGGCCTGGACGTTCACAGCCGGGCTGAAGGTGGGAGGCTGGGCCACTCCATAGGAGTGTGCAATCAGGGAAGGCTGGTTCCCGGCGGCCACCGTGGTCACCCATGGCCCCGTGCCTGTAAGGGAGATGGAAAAACTGTTATTCTATCACTTATATATTTAATCATCAAACATCACCTGTCCCAGGCCTTGGGCTGGGAACTGGAATGATAACAGTGGCTAAGACATTTGTGTCTGAGCACGCAGCAGTTTAAGAATGTGAAAAAGCTGGGCTTAGGGGCACACACTATTAATCCCAGCACTCTGGAGGGAGGCAGAGGCAAGTGAATCTCTATGAGTTTGAGGTTATCCTGTTTTATGTAGCGAGTTCCAGGCCAGTCAAGGCTACATAGTGAGACTTTGTGTCAAAAAAAAAAAAAAAAAAAAAAAAAAAAAAAAAAAAAAAAAAAAAAAAAAAAAAAAAAAAGACAAATCTGTTTGGGAGGAATGAGACACAACAAAGCAAAGAGAAAATACTTGCAGACTGTCAAAGAGACCCAAGTTCCTTTCAGCTCTCCTACTTATGAGCTAAGAGCCCTGGCAAGTTGCTTTGGTTCTCCAAGCCTCATTCTTTCTGTCTGTTAATCTGGACTGAGAACTGAAGGTGGAATGCATGTTTGCAAAACCAACAGCGTGTCAGGTGTGCGGTAGATGTTACATATGTGTCTTGTATGTGTTGTATGTTATATGTCTTGTATGTACTCCTTTGCTGGAGAATTGCGGTGGGCGGGAGGCAAAGAGAAGGCTGGCAGCGAAAGTGTTTGCAGGGGTTTCAGGTGAGCGCAGTGGAGCTTGAAGATGGCAAGGTGTTTTCCAGGCATCTAGAAAGAGGTGATGGAGCTTAGGAAATCCTGGAAGAGATCTGAGGGGACCCTAGCCCTTGTTGCTGGAACCGGGCCAACCAAGCTCGGCTCTTAAGGTGATTTTGGGGGAAGAGGGAAGGCCAGGCACACCTCTGAGGATATGATACAAGGTGAAAGGCCAGTGATACCCAGGTCAGGCAGAGCAAGGCCTGGGTCTACCTGGAGTTTAACTGATATTAAGGTGACCCAGAACGGCTTGTGAAGCTGGAAGATACAGTGACGGGGAATTTTAGTCTGGTCACTTCTGATGGAATGGGTTTTGGCTTGAGCCTTCACTGTCCAGGTTCAACCTTGGTTATCATGATTCCTCTGGGGTTCGAGTGTAGACTGAGAATGGGGAGACTGAGGCAGGAGACTGGGAGCCCTGGAGGCTGGAAGGGCTGAGAATTCCCTCTCAGACCTAAGATGAGTAGGGAGGGCAGGAGCCCAGATGCCACAGCAACATTCAATCCAGCAGGGGGCGTTGGGTGAGGAGGAAGAAGAGGAGCCAGAAGGAACCAGTTCTGAGTCCCGATTCTGGGATTCGGGTTCCAGATTAGCGACACAGCTTCCTCATCTTCTGGAGCCACAATAATACCCATGTGTAGGATTGCTGCAAGCCTTGATCACATACAGAACAAGGCACACGATAATGTGCGAGAAATATTTATGATTCGTGTCAGGAGGGAGGGAGGCTGCAAGCCAAGAAGCATTGGCAATGTATTGCTGGCTAAATTCTAGAATAGGCTGCTGAGGGGGGACCATGTCCAAGCTAAACAGAGGAGGTGCTATTGACATGAGCCAGTGTGGCTGGATGTCTCAAGACCAAAGCCTGGCACCCCGAACTCAGTGCTCCCCAGGATTAGCCAGGGAACTTGGGAATATGTATTAAAATGTCAGAGTCTGGCCAACAAGGCCACACGTAGTCCTGAGATGCGATGCCATGAAGATTTTTTTTTTTTTTTTATGAGATGAATGCCTGAAAGGGGCTGGGGACCTACAGAGAGGCCTCTAGTCACTTAGAGTAAGCCCTGACCACTGTTTTTTAATCAATGACTTGGATGGGCTATGAAGGACACAATTCTGGGGGAACTGGGAACAGAGCACAGAAAAAAAGCCCACCCTCTCTCCAAACAGCACTTGAGATCACAGTGGCCCCATTCAGGAGAAAGTGGAGGGATCTGCTTGTGTCCCCAAACCCAGCTGCCTAAGTCTAATTACGAAGAGATGGCCTTGTGACAAACTTGAGTTTTACCACTGGGACAGTAGGTACTATCAATGGGCTGAACAGCTATGTTCTGGGGCTGTAATGCCCAAGGTGGAGGGCTGAAGGAAGAGTGTTGGCAAGTAGTGATTTGTTCTTAGCCCTGGGTTGTGCCTTTGCCCTTTAGAGGGATCCAGAGTGAGCACTTGTCAGGAGAGCGAAGGGTCTGGAATTCATGAGCTTTAGGGTGGAGTGACGGATGGGTTTGGGGTGTTTATAGCAGAAGACATAGGACTGGGAGGTATCTTCAGGTATCTGTACCAAAGCAGGGTGGGAGAAGGGACTGCAGGAGCTGAGGGTCAGAGTTGTCAGCAGCAGGACCACGATGCTGTGGAAGTAGGAAACCCCAGTCCTGGGGCCAGAGCATGCTAGTGTTCATGTAACCTCGGGCAAGGCCAAATCTCCCTGGAAGGGTGACTTGAGAAACTTGGGATTCTCATACATCCCAAGCCTGATATCTGGGCTTCTGCAGACTCATGGATCGGGATCTCTGGAGAAGAACAGAGCACCCAGCAAGCAGGTGTCTCTGTCAGCTGATGCACACGCACCTGGATTGTCGCTCTCCCTCATCTGTTTGGAGGGTGGCTCATCAGTGTCCCAGGGTGTGGACTGATTGATGGGTGTCTGGCCCCATCGAATGCTGGTCGTGAGTCCCTGGGACTGATTGTCGGCTTTGGAGATGCCGGGAGCCTGTGGAAAGGAGATGAGAATGGTGAGAAGGACCTTGCCTGGAACCTGTTATCTCAGCAATATCCTTGAGACCTGAGCTTTTTCTAATGGGCTGATGGACACACACACACACAGAGATAGCTAGCCTGTACCCAGTCCCATTAATGCTGGGACCTCCGCCTCCTTCCCAGCAAAGGATCTCAGGACAGAGTATCGACAGGTTTGGTCTCTGATGAGCTCCTGGCCTTTAGGACTCCAAGACAAGGCCATGCCAGGCATCTCTACTGCTGCTGCCTGTCTCGGGGGAACTACTGCATTCTGTACTCTGGTGTGGGGACACCTTAGCCCTCAGACTGTCAATAACCCACCGTAACCCAAATGCTACCCACTTATCCAGGGTAGGGGCTGAGCACCGACTGTATCCACTCAGTCCAGCAGGTGCCCAGGGCTTTCACATGTGGCTACTGAGAATTGCTAAGGAGGTGGCAAAAGGTTCGCTCCACAGAACACCGTCGTCAGGGGACAAATGAGGACCACTGCGTGTTCTCCACCCTGCTCTGATACCTGCTGTTAGAGCCAGGCATCCCCTGGAGGAAGGGCGGGGGGCTATGGAAACTGGGAGGAGGAACCCACGACCCCTCAGAGCAGCAAGGGGGCTTGTTTGCTGTGCGAGCTCACCTGATTTAGCTTAGAGATGTACAAGGAAAGCCCTCTCAGAATGAAGGCAAACGTCAAAATGACAGTGGCCCCCGAGGCTACAGTCCTGAGAGAATACTGGCTACTAAGAAGTGTGCTTTCTGAAATTTATCATGAGAAGGCGAAATGTTCCCACGGTGACATTGATGAGAAAATCAGGCCACAAGGTTACGCCCATGCAACCCTCCCTACACAAACCCATCCTGCTGTTGAACAGCACGTGTGAGAGGGGAATGACCCAAATATCGGCACGATGCTACCTTTGGATGCGAGGATTACGGGGGACTTCTTGTCGACATTCTTTTGCAATTATCAAAATAAATGGTTCAGGGGATCGAGCTCAGGGTGTTGTGTTTTCCAAGTGTTCCACCACTGACTCACATCCCCAGATCTCTTTTGTATTCCAGGCTGCCTTTGAACATGTGGCCTCCCTCTCTCTCACTTCAAAGCGCTAGGATTGCAGTTGTGTGTTACCACCTCTAAATACCAACTTTCTCTAATGGCCATTATTTATAAACAATACAAAAATAAATCCTAGACATATCACAGAAGCTGGGATAAGGAAACCGGGGTGCAAAGGGGCGAGGATCTCCATGGGGGTGACTTTGAGAAGATAGTAACAGCTCCTAGAAGCCCAGTTCGCCCTAGGGAAGCAGGTGAGCTGGGATGAAGCTGTTCTTCTCCAGGGACATGCCCAGAAGAAAGCCACAACAGCATCTTCGTATAGAGTCTGACACAATGGTGAAGCTGGAGGCAGAGTTCCCTGTGAGGCCCTTGGGCAAGGTGATTCACCTGGGTCCCAGGCCAGGGCGTAGCAGTGGGTGTGAGCAGTAGACCTGGCAGGGCTCCTGAAGTCTTTGCTGTTTCACCCACGCTGGCACACACACAGAGCCTGCCGCAGGGCCTGCTGGGGGAGCAGGAGCCAGGCAACATTGAGACCCGGGGCAGTGCAGAAGTAATTGCATTATGGGGCACTTTACCTCTGGACTGTCCTTCAGAGAGGCCACTTCCGGAACAGGGCTTGGAAAGAGGACGAGAAGGAAAAAAAAAAGAACGAAACAAAAAGAAAGAAGAATTCCTTGAACAAGTGTTCCGATCGGAGACCCCAATCCTGCTTGTGGCATGTGTGAGGTTGAGGGAAGGTGATGAGGCATAGGAAACATGGGGGAGGCTTTTCTTGAGTTCTCTGAAGAGGCAACTTTCCATGTGTGCCCGGATGGGTGCACAAGCCATCGAGCCATCTGCAGCCCTTAATTTCCAGGCACCAGGATCACAATGGGGTGAGAGGCACAGAAATTGCTCCTGAAACCAGAGGCATCTGAGGGGGAATGAGTCTGCGCTCTGTCCTATTCAAGAGCCTTGTTTAGAGGACACATTTGAACGCTGCTGGAACCCCCTAGCCTCCTTGCCAGCAAGCCTCTTCGCTGACAATATGGAAACTTTTTCTGCCAGGAGAGGGCGCTGTAATCCCTCTCTGCTGCCCATGTCCCAGAGGCTTCCCAGATAGGAAACAACAGCTTTCTTTGCTTAAGATTTCAGAGTCCTCTCCCTGCCACAATTTCTGCAATGCTGGGTCTGCAGGTCCGCGTGGCAACTTAACCAGGGAGAGAAGCCTTCTGGAAATGTGCCCTGAGACTGCCACTTCTGCCAGAAGCTCTGTTTTCTTTTCCTCTTGAGTTTGGGTCATCAGGTTCTATGCTATAAAACGTTGGAAATTCTAATGTTTGCCCACAAATGAGGGGAGTTCGGGACCTGAAAAATTGCATCTTTTCCCTGACACATTGCTTAGACTTATGCAATGGTCTGTTCTTTGGTAAATAACTATTGGGCTGGGGTACTGATATGTGCTGACCAGGGCAATGTCTGAATGGGGCCATTTAGACCCAGGCGATTTCCTTTGTAGACTTTGCTCTCAGGTGGAGCAGACCCCTGTGTACCCCCAAACAGAAGCTGGGTGTTCTGGGTGTGCACAGGCTGATCCAGAGCCACAGGGAGATTAGCCGGCTGCAGGGCCTTCTGTTTGGCTCTGTGTCTTTCATGATCAGTACAAGCAGTCTCCGAGACCGAAGAAAGCAGCTCCAAAGTCCACCCTCTTCCCCCCCACCCCGCTTAGGAATGATAAATCAAACCACTCTCGCATTCTATTCTGCACTAGCAACATCTTAAGCTGCAAGCAGTTTGCGGCTCAGGAATTTTATTTTATTAAAAGCAATCAAGTGAATATTCCTTTCTTGATCCTGTCAACAAACAACTTAGATGCAGGAGTATGCCCTTTGCTTATAGGCCCAGGGCTTCCAGGGGAGCCATATATGGAGAGAACACAGACAGCTTAGATGCAGGACTGTGCCCTTTGTGGCAATGTCCAGGGCATGCAGGTGAGCCATATATGGACCCATATAGTATGTGAGGCAGGAAGCCTGACCAGGGGGCCTTACCTCCTGCCAAGAGCTCCAGGTCTTAAATAATCTGCAGATGGCAGATTCCAGAGGTGCCCGGGACCCTGTATGGGCCTGTGACTGCAGCTCTGAACTTGGCTCTCGTGGTTTTGAACTCCCACACATCTGAAACTCCTAGGAGCAATCCAGGCTTTTCCCAGTTTGCATGAGGGCTCGACTTAGGGAAGGAGAGCAGGGATGGGGTCCGGGTGGGCTGCCGGTACAAAACTAGCTTCCCAGCCATGTGGCAGAAGTGGGCTAAGCAGAGTCTCTCTCTTCTCACCTCCTCCTCCCACTGCCATTCTCCGGAACACCCGGGAAGTCACCCAAGCAGAGACCTTCTGCCTTTCCCTGGCCCTGGTTTCTGCTCCAATAACATGGCGGTACTCATCAGGAGAGGCCCGCCAGCCAGAATAGCCTTCCCCTACTAGCACTGCAGAGTGGCCCTATCTGCCCATTACTGGGCTTGAGCTGGCTTCTCTCAGCTTCCCTTTAATGAGATGCTAATGGGATGCATCATTAACACAGCAGCTTTTTAAACCCCGGCTCTTGTAAATTTTCAAAGGTCACATTTTCACAGTGCCTGACAGCATCCTGCTCCTTTCAGAGACTGAAGAACACTAAAGACCCAGGTCCTTTATGGCTGAAGCTCCGGGAGGCGGAGGCACAGGCTGAAGGCGCCTGCTGGCAGTGGGCTGTCTCCTGGCCCCTCCCCTCCCCCAGCAGCTTCACAGGGCATGAGGGTTACCCTCTTTCAGCTTGGGAGACCAGGTACACAGTGTTACATGGTCTACAGTGTTGCTCTCAGAATACAAAGATCCCCGGCAGAGGGGGTCAAGGGAGATGCTACCCAGCTGGGAGGCACAGGCACTTGAACTATCATGGAGGACCTTCTGCTTAAGTAGTGCATTCCCAAGTCTACAGTAGCCAGAGTGCCTGTTTTCCACTGGTCAGTCCAACCAGAGAGAGGACATCTCTCTCCTCTGCACAAAAATACCACAAATATTTGCAGCAACGGAGTGGTCAAGGAGGTTTGAATGATGATGGGGACTTGGACTCCCTTGGGGCTGTCTCAGTCCTTGCTTGTTCTCATCTCAGCTCTCTGCATGATCACAGTGCTCAGTGCACTGCCCCGAAGGTCCTGTTGACCCTGTCCTGGCAGGCAAACTCCATGAAGACAGATGCTCAGTGCTACGCCTGGCCCAGCAGGTGCTACGCCTGGCATAGCTGTCCACAGGATGAAAACAGAGTTTAGGAGACATAGCGTGGGCCAGCATGGGCAGTGACATCACTACTGGTTTAAGGAATGAATGAGTCTGCAGAACATGCTCTAGGAAGAGTGGGATGTGCAGGCCATGGAGCAGAGCCCTAGACTAGATAGTCTGGTTCTCCTCTCTAGGGACCACCCCAAACGATCCATACCCATGGGTGCCACTGAAGGCTTCTCAGAGGCTTGCCTAACACAATCCACTACCAATGGTCAGAAATTATTGATTCTCCCTGAGTGCCTGGGTATGGCAGTCGTGCAAGATGCAGAGGCTGACTCTTGCTAAGGACATGGATGTCTCCCGGGAAATCCCAAATACTGCATCATCCACTCTTTCCCCAAGGACATCAAAAGAATGAGGAAATCCTCAAGAGCTTCCTGCAGAAAGGGGCTGGCGGTGGGTCACGAAAGTTCAGCAGGATTGAATCACATCAACGGATTGGGGCTAAGATCACCAACCACCAAGGGCCCCTGTATCAGCTGGTACATTTCCAGCTTGACACAGGACAGAGCCTGGTTCATCCCCCCACATGACCCATTTCTACAGTTGAGTGGCTGACGATGCCACCTATGGCTCACAGGCCTGCTTCCAGACTGGAACCTAGATGCCTTGCCACTGAGTGGAGCACAGTGGACCCCATGCCAGTGCTAACTCCTGCAGCTACGAGCACCCTTCCCACCAGAGTGCCTACAGCTCCCCCACTCGTGCCTCAGTTTGCTTCTGTTTTTACTTGGTCTGCTGGGGATCCAGGCGCAGCAACGGTCAAGGTCCTTTCCTGGAAAGATTGTACAAACAGCGCCATGGAACTCCTGTTTCAGGGATCTGTGATGATGATTCAGACTTGGAGAGAAACTGCTGGGAGAACCACATGGCGCCTCACTACTGCTGCTGTTAATGGCAGCATCATGCCACAGATACGGAAAGCTATAATAGCCAGGTCCTAGCAGGCAGGAGTCTAAAGCAAGAGGGCTGGTGTGCGCGCAAAGCCAGTCTGGATTACATAGTCAATTGCACGTCAGCCACAGGACTTGTCTATCCTGTAGGCCAGGGACTGGTTCCGTGGATGCTACCTGGTGACCGGCATCAACAAAGGCATTGCAGAATTGTCCCAGCCAGCCTCCCCTGCATCCCACCTCCCCAACATTTGCTAAGATATTAGAAAACATGGCTAGGCTACTAACGAACAAAAAGAAAAGGGGAAAAAAAGAGATGCACACTCTACTGTGTCTAGTATAAACTACAAGAGATCAAAAGTCACTCGTGTGTTACTCTTGGCAAACACATCCTGTGTTATCTGCACCCTTAGAGTTTCACAGAGGATTAGGGGGGCAGCGTAAACACAGAAGGGGGCCGTTACCGTGTAAATACTAAAAAGAGGACATACAGCTTCCCTTGGAGCTGCCCCAGATGGGTGGTGGGAGGAACAAGGCCTTGAATGAAAAGCTGAGAAGCCACAGGGAGGGAAATGCAGGCAGCGAATGTGGCACTTACCACACTCTGAACGTGGTCTGCACCGGTGCTTTCTTCACCCCGGGACTCCCTGCAATACCCTCCCAATTTGGAGAAGACGAGTTTGGTGAGCCCACTCCTGCAGCTCGGGATGACTGAAGCTGACTGGAGCTCCACAGTGGACAGAGCCATGTCTCCTGACCTCCATGCACACGTGAAACACTCTCCCTCTGAAAACCTTGCCTGGGAGCTTCTCAGTCAGGACACAATAATTTGACCTGCCTTGCAGAGTGTGGTTTGGGAATTCCAGCCACCTTGGGAGGCTAGCACAGGCAGGTGGCCAAGACCCGCGGATTTGGGATCCCATGAATTTGGGAGCACTGCAGGCAGTCACCTCATTTTTCTTTTTACCTGAAGGTTTCACTCCCGTTGCTTTTCTGAGAAGAGCGGGAGCTAGTGCCTGCACAAGGCAGAAGTGGGGAGGGCTCAGGCATCTCTGCCCACTGGCTCTCGGACTGCTCTGGGGGAATCAGTCACAGGACAGCAGCTGTCAGCTCCACAGCTGAGCCTAGATGGCCAGCCTTTCTTTGCAAATGGCACACCTCCCCTTTCCTCCCAGCATCCCTCTTCTTGCAAGACTCTTAGGGATTTCCTGATGACCAGGTCAACCTGTGGGGAGCGGTAGAGGCCAGTGTTCGGTAAATGCATTCCTGTTGGGAACTGAGTGGACCCACTGAGTGGGGTGTTCCTACACAGTGGTGGACGCTGGAGAAGGCAAATTTTAGTTACAGGAACGGTGTGCTAACGGTGGAATTCATGTATGGGTGGGAGATCTTTTGGTGTCTGAGTGCTTTTCGATTGAGCCCACCATGAGTGTGTTCCCAGATTGGCAGGCTTTGTCATTCCAGAACTGTCCAGCCATCACCACTGACGCAATCTCCAACCCCAGGCACATGAGATGCACCTGGGAGGATTGCTAAAAAACGGACTGTAGTCCTAGAGGTTCTGATTCCATAGCTCTGGAGCAGCTGGGGACCCCTGGAATGTGTCACTTTAGTAAGCTACAACGTTGCTGATTCAGGGCTTTCTTGCCCCACCCTGGGTAGCAAGGACAATCTTTCTACCTATGTCTCCAGGCCTGGGCCCTGAGACTGGAGTCCTAGGGGCTATAGCTGCTTACTGGGTCCTGACTGGGACAGATTCAGGGGCCTTGCTTCTGTGGTTCATGGGAGCCAGCTTTTTGGGGAGGCCACTGTCAAGGACTCCTGGTTTGGGCCTTGGTTTCCAGGAATCAGAGAATTCGTTACCACACAAGGCTGTCAGAGCTTAGCTCTAGTTTCTGATTGCTATTGAGCTGCATACAAGAAAATCACAATCAAAGTCTTACTTGGTGCTGGGGTGGGGTCTCCCGCCATCCTCCTACCCTCTTGAGCCAGGATGCCCTCTTTTGGCCCCAGGCCTGTGCGCCTGGCCTTCCCTTCTGAGCCCTCCCAGAATGCACTGCAGAGCCTGATGAAATTTCTAATAATACTAACCAATGATGTGTTAAATTGAGACACTTCTGGCTCGGCCGCCGGAAACCACACGATGGTTTAAAGGACCACTGCTTACCTTTCTCTATCAATTTGCTGCTAAATTACTGCTTTCAGAGAAACTTATAGAAAAGTAATTCTTTATTTAAATTTTAATTTCCATCTTGTCATTTTAAATATATATTCAGATTCCAATCATATTACAGAATATGATGATGTCTCTGGCGGGTAAATGACCCTGCTAGGAGCCTGGGTGGGTATGGAGGATGCGAACAAGTGGGTGGGGAGGCGAGGCTCAGCAAGGAGCGAGAGACCTCAGCCTAGCTGGGGTGGCAGACAGAGCTTCAGAGGCCTATGCTGGTCGCAACCCTGCTCTGTGACCCCCTGACACAGAGGTCCTGAGGGCCACTTGTCCATGCTTTAAGGTGGAACCGCCAGCTCTTTACCATGCTCAGATCGCTGTGTGAACTGAGCCAAAAGCGAATGCCAGAGGAAATGGGGCTGCTGGGCCAGTCACCACCCTAACAGCTCATATTTAACCACTGCCCACATGCCAATGGTGGGCACAGCTCATTTCCCTCCAAAAAGAATTCTGTATTCTTCCCACCATCTTATGGACGACAGTCATATGGTTCAGCCAAGTTCAACAACACTCTAGGGTGTGAAACTTCAGGCTTTTACCCAGGTCTACTCTACCTGTCTTCGGCCACTTTGGGTTGCTATAAAACAAAACAAAACAACCATCTGAAGGCCAGCGATATGGCTCGGGGGGCGAGGACACAGCTGCCAAGCCCAGTGACCCGAGTTCTATGTGGTGGATGTAAACGTTGGAAGAATTCTTATGGCTGAACGTTGTCCTCTGACTTCCATGGGAGTGCTGGAGATTGCATCCCTACCCGTTGAACAAACAAAAAAAATAAATAAATGGAATAACATTTTTTAAAAGAAACTACCCGAGATTGGGTACACATTCTAAGAAAGGAGACGAGTGAATGTTACTGTTCTGGAGACTCAAGAGCGTAGGTGCCTGCAATTTGTGAAGTTCTGGTGAAGAGGATTCATGGTGGGAAGGCTTACTAAGGCGGGGAACAGTACAGAAAATGTCATCTGTCTGCACAAGAGCTTGGGGACAGGCCACACTCACTCTTGATGACAGACCACTCTGGAGGGGACTAATGGTACCACACCACTCACCCACTCCCTCTTGAGGGTTGAATCCCTATGACCTAGTTATTTTCTACTGGGCCCCAGTGTCTTAGAACCACCATGCTTTCCTAAGACCGTCACATGTTCTGGGGCAGTCAGAATATCCCTGGGTCACCATTTGGGGTGGACACCTCATCAGTGGATTTAGTCACGTCGAGTCTGCACCCATCCATACCATCCTACTCCGTTGGGTAACGCTTTCAGCCCTCCCTAAGGAACTGCAGGATGCTGGCCACAGTCAGTCCTTTCTCCACTATATCCATCAACTGTGTCTCCTGCTCTGACCCTGGTAAGATACTGGTGTCAGGAGGCCGGGTACATTGGCTTCCTTCATCTCTCTTCTAGGCGGGCATCACAAAGCATATTCCTTCTCTCTATACTTCCCCCTCCCTCCCACTTATAGCTTCTTCCCTTTGGCTTCTCAACATTAGGCTGAGCAAAAAATACATGGTCCTTTTGTCTTCCATGGGCCTCCTGTCCTTTCTTAGACAGAAGCTAAGAAACTCCCCAGGGCTAGAAACACTTGATATTTATATCTGCTGGTGCTTAGCTTCCACACCCATCTCTTCGACTTCAACTTGAGTGAACCCACCCTGTCTCCAAGACAATCACCCCTCACTGCCCTCACATCCCTATAGCGATGTCTATCCTTTCCTCTGATCCCTAATACCAGGTTCCTTGTTCCCTGAAAACCTCTTCCCATCTCTTTTTGTCTCTGTACTTTTCTTCGTTTAAATTTCACTCACACCCTTCTCTGCACAGCCGCTCATTTCTTCTGACCCCAGTTCCTGCCTTTGTGTCGTGCCTAGTGTCTACACCAGGCCCAGGCATGCTCCCTCTCTCCCAAGTCCTGTTTGGGTCCCTTCTTCTTTGACAGTTCTTTCCCCAACAGGAAACACTTATACGGTAGCTCCATCTTTGCCAGAACCCTGCTTTCTGTAGTATTAATGGAGTACGGTAGCCCCATCTTCACTAGAACCCTGCTTCCTGTAGTATCAGGGAGTGCATTTGCTTTCCCTCTTGCAACATCAAAGTCTAAGTCCTCGGAGACGTCTACGCTCAAAGTTCGGCAAAGAAGCTTCCTTTGCAGACGGAAAGCAGCCGTGGACAGGGCTGGCTTCTGCACTGTGTTCCTGCACATGCCCTGTCCAGATCTCCCTGGGCCCCTTGCTCTAAACTCCCTTCCACGATGGGTCTCATGGACAAAAGAAACGATAAATCCGGCAGAACCTTACAACTCCCCACTTTCAACTTTCCTCTAACAACTTTCAACCGAAAACTTCTTAGCCCTATTTCCAAGTAACTTTTCATCCATTACAAAACCCACAAATTTTTCAAAGGGGCTTTGAAATAAGATCACCTAGGAAAAAAAAAAGCCTATCACAAATGAAAGTCTTTGAAAAGAAAGCGGCCCTTTCCTGTGCTTCAGCTCCCCTCTGATACCATTCCCTTTCATTTTACAGGAGGTGCAGGGCAGGCCTGGCCCTCAGCGGATGCCTGTGATGTGGGGGAGCCAGTGGCCCAGACGGACACACAGCCGAGAGCTGGAGTAAGGGGCAGCTGCTGTGGAGCTGGGCCAGGCCTTTTATCCCCTCCTCACTTAATCAGCCCTCACAGCGCCCCCAACTGCTGCTCCTTGTAACCTGCCTGTGGCTCTCAGAGGCTTCCTGTCCCCCATTCACCTGGGCATTGCTTTTCCAGCACACATTGGAGACTTGTCTTCATTCTTGCTCACCAAAGTGGGCGGGTAAGGAGGCGGCCAGGAAAGCCCCTCCTCTGGCCTTTGATGGGACATTTCCCAAATGCCCACCCAGCAGGCAGTAGGCGTGGGACCACTTCTTGCCCTAGGGTCAGCTTCTGATGCGCAGATACACACACCTGACAACACCCACTTCTGAAAAGGAGTCTTTGTTGACTTCAGCTTTAACATCGTGGAGAATTTGGTGAATGGAAGTCTTCCGTCCTGGGTGCGTGTGCTAGACCTGTCTCTGGAAAGGCACATGGGCTCCCTGACTGGACCACCTGGGTCTGGACCTCTCCTGAGCCTCCCAGCCACCCAGGGGAGACAGGAGATCATTTAGAACAGTTTTGTTATGGGCTGGCCTGGCCTGTTGCTCACCAAGGCCTCTCAGTCCCCTTCCCAGGGGACATTCTAGAATTGACCAAGACCTCCACATTGGCATGGTCCATCTTAGTCACAAAGGACCTCCACACTGAGTCCCAGCCCCTTCTTGTAGAACCTTCTAACACATCTACCAGACCTTCGGAAACATTCCCATTTTCTTAGTTGTAACTGCAACAGATCATTATATGTATATGTATATGTATATTTAATTTATAAAGATTTGCCGGGCAGAGAGAACCACTCCTAATTTTCACACACTCTATATGAGAATATGTCATTGACCGAGATCAGGACTTAACGCCAGGCAACACAATCTTGACAGACATCTCCAGCGACCTCATTAGAGGCCTAACGAGATAGGACTGCGTCAGAGTCATACTGAGGGGCAATCAGGACAAAGAGGCAGACAACACAGCACAGACAGCCTTGCCAGGCTGTTCCTCAGGCAGTCAGCACACTGGAAGGCGCAGAACCAGTCTTATTAGACTGACGTAGAGACTCTCAGAACCCAAACTTACAACCGGCTACAGCATGGGCCTCCAAATTCAGTGGGATTCCCCAGTGTGGATAGTCTAGATGCATGCCATGCAGGACTCAGTTTACCTTCCCTAGGCACCTGGTTCTCTCTCATTGGGCTTTTGCCTGCATGTCTCTGTCATGATAGCAACATGTGACCAGGCACAGTCTGAAGGCAAGGGGCTCCCTCTGCCCCAGTCTAGCTCAGCTTCCTTTTGGTTTGTAACGGAAGTTGTGAAGGGATTTTTGTTTATGTATTTAGGACAATCCTCTTTCAGCACTGGTTCATCATTTAGGCTATGGTTAGCTCACTGGGCACATTGACTCTATCATGCTTTGGAGGACTAGGAGCAGACATTGGGAAAGCCTCAAGAGGTGATGGAAGGGACAAGCAGTACAGAGAAACAGCAATTCTGCCCTTGTATTGATGTAGGGTGTTCTTTTCCTCAGACTGACATTAAGAAGTGGAGTGAGTGAACAGCTATGTGTACCCCTTCTTCCATTGTGCACCCACCCAGCCAGCCACCAATCCACCTATTTATTCATCCACCTATACATCCACCCACTTATACACTCATCCACCAGCCCACCAACTCATCTTTCTATTCACCCACCCATTTCGCTCTTCTTACGGCACTAACCTATGCTAGAGACACAGCCTTGAACAGTCTCTGGCTTCAGAGAGCACAATTCATTCATAATCCTAACATCCGTATAAACCAGACCTGTGAATAGGCCAGTTTCCAAGCTCTCAAGGCCTGCACAATCTCTGAGGCAACTATCTAGTTGTCCCGCTCTGTTCTAGACTATCTTAGTTCAGGATGCCACAACACAACAGGACATCACATACCTAGTATAGCTGGGCAGCTTTAACAGCAGACATTCCTTCCCCTTACAGTTCTAGAGGCCGGACTACCTGTGATTGGGGTGGCGCCATGGTCTGTTTGGGTAAGATCCCTCCTCCTGGCTTACAGGGACTGCGCACTGACGTGAAGGCAGACAGAATTCTGGCATCTTTTTCTCATCATAGGAGATAAAGGCCATTATAGTAAGAGGTAGCCCCCTCATGGCCTCCTCTAAAGCATAGTCTCTTCCAAAGTTCTGGACTCTAAAAACTATCACGATGAGAGCAAAGGCTTCAACCTGTGGATTTTGGGGGATAGAATTCAGTCCACAGCACCCACACAGCAGGCACGCAGTGGGTGTTCAGCAACGAGCCTGTATCAATCTATCTGTTTGTTGTTTCTCTGGTTCCACTTTGCCCGCCAGACCCTGGGGGTGTGTTTAATGGAGAGAGTTACTCTTAGACCTGACTAGCATGTCAATCAGCACCCCCACCAGCCGGAACTCTAATTTTTAGATCGCTTCCCCTTCAGTCCCCACCCCCACCCCCAACGACATAATCTCCATGATCTCGAGTCTTTCCCGAACGCTGTTGAAAGGGTTGTTGTATTTATCTCTGTAGAATCTGCCGTGCCCCTGTGCAATTTTCCATTGTCACGGTTCATTTTAATTTCCTCTAAGGCTGTTGGCCACTCTCGTGTTCAGAAATAGCTTGTTCCACTTAATAAAAGTGCTTAAATATGCAGACACGAGAAGTTTCCTTTGCTTGTGCCTAAACACTGACCTATGTGAAATGAGTTCCACATCTTGTCTTCTGCTGTAGGGCTGAGCACAGGTCCCATGGCTCCCCGGAAAGGAACTCTGTAGGCAAGGTTCAAGGGCACACACGGGATCCAAGAATATCTGGTGGGAATTTTCTCAGCCTGGCTCATGGCACCATGGGCCTTCGGAGTCAACCGCCACCCCTGGCACCCTCACAGTGCCCAGAAGTCCCTACCAGTCATTTCACCCAAGTTCCCTCTTTCTTCTTTGCAATACAGAGGCTTTGAAATGTCTCCCCTAATCCCATGTGTTAAAAGCTCATTTCCCCAGCTTGGTGTGGAGACCTAGCGAGAGGTCTTAGGTAGTTACGGAGATGCAGTTTCTTTTGCAGGTTTGCTCCTGGCCACCATGAGGTGAGTGGGTTTGCTTCACCCCTGCCTCCCACCCCATCATGATGTACTGTGCAAGTCCAAAGCCACAGGGTGACTGATCGTGAAGGAAAATTTGGAAACCTGTGGGCCAAGATAACGTGTTCACAGGTTTATCGCTGTCAGGGAAGGCTTGTACCACTGATCTATAAAATAGTCATGAGAATTTCTTCCCCCAAAGACAGACTCCAGTGAAAAATGGCTGCCCCATACCACCAGGGACAAGGCAGAAGTGGTGGTTATGGGGGGATGTCAGCAAGTGGCAGCAGTCATTGCTAGCAGGGGACCCCAGAATATGCAAATGTGAAGGGCCTTTTACAAGAAGGGAGGCTTTCCAAACACTGCTCTTTCTTCTGAATCCATTTTCTCTGGGTTGCTGAGGCCCAAGAATTCCCTTCAGGCTGCGGCTCATCAGGAAAGGATGAAGGAATGGAAAATAGATTGGATCTACATTCAGGATCTCTGGAGAGCCAAGCTTTCGGGGGTACCAGGTCACAGCCAGGGCATATAGTCTCTGCGGCTAAGCTAAATTACGGGGAAAATATTAGCCATGCATTGGGCTTGGAGACCCAGTGACCAGGAAGAAGAACACAGGTCACCTTTTGCTTAAACAACAGAGTCCGGGTGGCTGAGAGATACTGGCATGAGACTGTGGGTGAGTGGCCCCATCACAGCCCTAGTCCTACCTTGCTCCATGTTTGTTCCTCCTAGGATGGGAAGGGCCAGAAATTGTTGGCCTAAGGACTTTGGTCCTCAGTGCCCCAGAGATGCACAGTTGTAGGCAGACATTATCAGAGCCCAGAACTTGGGGTCACATGGAATGCAAATGGCTTTCTACTAGAAGTTGGGGATCACCTCAGTATTATCACCCCTGGAAAGTAGGGTTTGAGGGATTAAAAAAAGTCCAGCCTTCTGACTCATTGGCAATGGGTTTTAGTTTCAATGCCAAAACTTTCTATGACTCTTAGAGAGATAACCCATAGACCTACTGATGGCTATCCATACATTAAAAACAGAAATGGAGGCTGGGACTGTGGGCCCAGTCAGCCTGCAGTCGCTGAACCAGCAAGCCACAACCCATCTCTAGAATCACACACCCAAGGGCTTGGGCACACACACACATACACACGCATGCACCCCTACCTCTAGCCTACTTGGGCTGCCAGGGGCCTGCAGCCCCACAGTGCAGGAGCAGCTGGCAGACGCTCCGTCTGCCCCCAGAAACTTTCCTTCTTCCATGGCTCCAGAACACAGAGTCTCCCGTGGCCACTTTGAGTTTCCCTCCCAGATACTCTTTCCTAAATCAGCTTCCAATCTGACTCATTTCAGTTTTAAAACAAGAAAACATCAACAAACACTATGCAGGGAAACAGATGGTAACAATTACAGGAGGGGAGAAAACAGAGCTCGCTCCCTCTACCAGGGGCATGGGAACATATTGTTCCCCAGACAGCGGTTGTCTTCCAGCTACTCCTGTGTAAACGTGGGCATGGGGCTCTCTCTGGGGCCGTCCCCCCATCAAGGGACAGGTCAGCACTGGAGGGGTCGCCAGGGCTATAGAGCACCTTGATGCAAGTCCACTGGAAGCCGAGACTTGGTGGTTCTCCAGGGAGGGAAGAGAAACCATTCCTGAACATTCTGAGACCCCTTACGTGAACCTGGCGCCCCATCATCAGAGGCCTGAGTGCAGGGGGTGCTGGCTTCATCCTTTGCACACTACCCACGGCCGGCCCTTTTATTTCCTCATGCCACTCTGTAATGCATCAGGCCATATGCTCCCAAGGGCAGGGGTTATTCTCTCAACTGGGTGAAGGCTAAGACCTGGGCTCTGGACTCAGGCTGCTGGTTCAAGCCCAAGTACTGCTACCATTTAAGAGTGGGGAGACCTGGGGTGAACTCAGAAAACTGCTGGTGGCGTCCTCGCCTCACCCCCGAGGGGCAGCTATTTCAAGTCCCCTCCTCCCGTGACTGTGAATTAATGTGTGCAGAAGACCCACTGTAGCACCCAGAGCACAGTGGGTGCTGGGTGCCGAAGCGCCGACAGCAGTTTAATCCCCCTGCAGATGGCCAGCTTTGCGTCTGGTGCTCAGTAAACAGCCCTAGGAGCTTGCCAAGTGGAAGGCTGAGGAGGCAGCCTCCAGCTGGTCCTGAGGGCAGGGGTGCCACACACCCCATCAAAGCTGAGAGGATAAGCCCTGCTGGTGGAGATGGGGGCTGGAGGGTTGGCTCTGAGAGCGGATGCCCGGTGCCCGGAGTCCTGTGTGAGATTTACCATGCGATTTGCCAAGTGTCCTATCCTTTGCTGTAAAGGTAGGATGAGGGCTTTGCTCTCCAGGACATCAAACAGGCAGAGAGTCAGCCAAGAAAATAGGCAATCCAGAGAAGCCCAGTGCTATGATTGGTCCCTGTCTGGCAGGGGTAGGGGTGGGTTTTTTTTTTTTGGCAGGAATGAGGGTATAGGCACAAGAGATGGGGATGACATGTCCTTCAGGCAAGGATGCACAGTGCTTTTGGGCGGGGTAGGGGTCACAAAAACAGATACAGTAATGAGGGGCTTGTCCCATTCCTTTATAACATGAATCTCTGTTAACTCATCAGCACACTGAGATTTGCAGGCTTTGGATCCCAGGCCTGGTTAGATTCTGGAAATTGTATCCATCAGTTCCTAGGACCACCCAGGGCTTGCTGCTGGCTGCTGCTGTACACCTTTTGGTGCCTTTTGGATCAGACTCTTCCGAACATTGTTATGTTCCTTGACATATTCTCACACCCTCACGGAACAGAAACAGCCCCGACTGTGCCAGTGACCGTGGGTGTTCCCTCACAGGTGTCCTGCACATGTTCACCCACCTCGGTTGTCACACATATGTCTCCCCATGTATCTCGGCATGTAACATCTGCTTCTGGCTTTCACGCTAGGTGGGCCTTCTGCCAAACTCCCAGCCTTGGCACATGCCGTGGCTGCCCCAGAGGCATATCAGCCCAGGCTGACTGCGAGTGTCAGACAGAAGCAAGTTGGGGCAGCTCCAGGATGAAGGACTCTTTCCCTTCCTCACCCCATCTAGGGGTACCCCACGCCAGTGTGTGTCACGGCCCCTTTGGAAGTATTCCTAAAATAGAGAGGGGCACCCTCAGTTCTGTCTGTTTTCAGGGTGTGCATTTCATGCCTGGGGAGTATGTCTCCTTCACACCAAAGTTGAATGTTCCTCTTCTCCACTTCTCCCCACCTCTCCCCTCCTCTCCCCACCAATCCCACATCTTCCTTTCTTCTTCCCTCCACTTGTCCTTTCTCTCCTTCCTGCTTTTCTCTTTCTTCCCCCGTCTCTTCTCTCTCCTCCTCTCCACTCCTTTCTCCCTCTCTTATCCTCCCCTTCCTCGCTTTCCTCTTCTCCCAGGTGTTCCAGCTATCCACAGTAAGCAGCCCTTCCATCTCTGCTAAAGCCATTGCCAACCTCCCCAGAAGGCAGCATAGAGGGAGTGCAGAGACCCAGGCTAGCCCGGAGCACAGCTTATCCCCGTGGGGCCTCATCTGAAACAAATAACGGCAGCTGGGAAGCAGCACAGGGCCTTGGCATGAATGGCATCTCCATGCCAACTGCTCCCCCAAAGTGCCTCCTTCGGGGAGGTCAAATGGGCAGATTCCTCACCTTTGGGGTGAAAACAGAACACAGATTTGAGGCTTTGCAAGGCCAATCCCTTCACGTGCACATGCTAGGAGCCAGGAGGGCCCGGGTTTGGAGCACTCAGCTCCATTAAGGTTGCTCCTGCGCTGGGCTTGGGTGTTTAGCTGCCAACCTGAGTAGTGCACTCATCATCTCGCTGGATCCCGGGATGTGGGCTCCTGGAGCCAGAAATCAGGCTTTGTTTGTTCTGGGAGAACAGCAGCAGAGCCCTGGCTATCTGCCTACGGGTGTGGCCTCCACCCTTGAAAGGCTGGCGTCTCTCAAGGTTCTGTGAGCTCTGCCACCCTGACACTGTGGTGGGTCCCTGCTTATGCAGCTGGTCTTACTGCCCCATCAGCTCTGTCAGCTCTCTATTCTAGACCTCAAGTATCTAAAGGCCTATTCCTCACCTGTACCACTAGCCCAGTTTGTTCCCAGGTGGGTTCTCCATCTCCTTCGGAGGCCAGGCCTGCTCTTTCTGCTGTGTGATATTCCCCAGAACTAACCCTGCTCCCTATCCCCAGAGCAGGAACCTAGAATCCGGCCTTCATTGCCTTCCCCTTGCACTGGTCTCCTGTGGGTGCTCCTGTGGTTTATTCCAGGAGTTGGACCACCCAACTCCCACCTCCGTACCTGTTTTGCATCTTTGTCCTTTCCTGGCTCCCAGGATGGTCACTTGCGGTGGGGTGGGGTTTCCCTGTTCTCTGTTCTGCAAAGTAGTCACTTTTCTAAAACATAAACTGGCCACAGCATTGTCCTTTCTAGTCCTACAGCCTATGGGGCCAGCCTGGACTCTCCTCCAGCTGGGATCTGCTGGCCCCTAGGCTCACCTCTGGCTCCAGCTTGGGTCTTCATTTCCACTAGCCTGCACATGCAGTCTGTGAGTCTTGCAAGACTTGCCTGCAGTGTGTCCATCCGCTGGCCTCTTCTGGCCGGCCTCTCTCCCCTTCCCTGAGCCAGAGTAGAGCATCTCCTCTATAGCTTGAGCTCAGGTGTGTCACCAGATCTGAATTCCTATACGCTCACTATCTTTTCCCCCAAGGCATTATGAATTCCTCTAATTAGAGACTGTCCTGGATCTCCAGGATGGGGGCTAAGCTATCGCTAGTGTTGAGTGAAAGGGGGGCTCTAACTGGGAAGTTCTCCGCGGTACTCTGAACGGGGTGGGCAGGCAGTGTAGAGTCTTGTAGCTGGCAGTTCCACCAGTGCCTTGGCCACGCTTCCATGTCCCTGTCTGGTGCTGTTCCAGGGCAAAAGAAGTTCTGAGTCCTTTCTAAGCAAGTGCCAGTATGGAGTCCTGGCAGCAGACATTGATTTTTCCACGAGGCGAGGTCTCCTCGTGTTCCTGCCCATGACAGTCACTTCCCACTTCTTGACCTCAATCTCTTCCACCACCACAGAGCCCTCCTTACTTCAGTTCTACTGGGACCTGGTCTGCAGTCAGAAAGGAACCACAGCCAAGACCCATGTGAGCTGATCTTTCCTCTGGCCTCTCCCTGCTGCCACCTTAGTAATTTTGAAGTCCCAGGTTCCTCTGGGAACACTTTACAGTAGCCCCATAGGCCCAGGTCTGAAGCAGGCCCTGAATGCTGCAAAGGAAGCAGGCTCTCAGTTCACCCAGGCAGATGTCCCCCAGGAGGGGTGGACAGGTTAGGTTCAGAGCCTTCTCCTGTCAACTGCCACACACCTGCTACTGGAGAGGTAAAAAACGCCTGTTCCTCAAACATGAGGGCCTGAGTTCAGATCCCCAGTGTCCATGCAGAAACAGGATACAGTAGCTTGGGGGTCTGTAATCCTAGCATTCTTGCCGGGAGACAGGAAGAAGAGATAGGGGAATCCCGGAAGCAAGCTCCAAGGCCAGCTAGCCTGGTGTATGCTGTGGAAAAGCCTCAAGGTAGAAGTGAGGACTGACGGTGCCTTCCGACCTTCACAATGCACTGTGGTACAGGTGCATCCACTCACACATAAATAGGCACATGTACACTGTGTACCATGTTCCAATAAGGAACTAAGCTTCATTTACACTTTTCCGTTGCTAACAGGGAGGGACCAGAGGGGTGGCCATCCAGCTTAGGCAACAGGGACTAGAACCAGAACATTCCTTCACCAACAGACACGCTGCCCTCTCTGGCTGAGGAGCCCATGGCTGCTGGACTTATATCTGGCTGCCTCAGAGGAGGGACCCCAGTGTGTGCAGTGCTGGCTCCTGGAGGGGAAGGAGCAGTACTTGCCTGTAAAGACGACCCTAACAGGCATCCTTATCTCTAGGTACGCCCCTTTCAAGGCTTCCGGTTTCTCTCAGGGGAGCGGGAAAACTGAAGCACTTTCTGTAGGTACCAGCCTCAGGCTGAATCCTTTGGGATTTGGTGACTCACTCCTCTCCCAAGGCCAGATCATGGGATGCAGAAAGCCCTCCACTACTTCAATTCCCGCTGTTATCATTGCCTTCTATAGATCTCTGGTGTATTATAAGAAACTGGAGACTGGTAAGTCCTGAGCTCCGGAGTGGCCGTACTGCAGGCCCAGGATGGCTGACGGCATGGTTGCTGTCTAGTCCAAGTGCCTGAGATCCAGAAGAACCTCAGGTATAAACTCTAGTCTGAAAGCAGGTTGGAAACTCAAGGGGAGCTGGCGTTTCAGTTCATTGAAGGCAAGCTAAAACAAACAAACAAACTAAGACCAGTATCCCAGTTCAAGGAGCTCCCCTTAGTCAAGGTGGGGCCAGCTTGAGGTTCCACGTAGGCCTCATGGTGACTGGTCTGAGGGGACATTGAGACCAGCCACCTGCTTTTCCTCTGATAACTGAATATAGATTCAATGATAATGTCCTCCCCAGACATTGCTGTAGACATCCTCAGAATAACGTTGGGCCGAATATCTGGGAGGGAGGCCCGTCAAAGTTGACACATAAAATTAACCATCATACTATCTTCTATAACCCTCACAATTATATTGCTTTTGGTTGAATTTTTATTGGAATCTGTGCTCTGGGTAAGAAGTGTCCAGATGGGGGGTGATGGGGAGAGGCAAACAAGAAGAATATTAAGTAGGGCTGGAGAATTCCTTGCATGAGGATGGAACATTCCCTTTGACTTTCCCCAATAAATCCTGTCCACGCCCTTCCCCCCCCCAGAATCCCAGGAGACACTGTGTGTGACTCTCCTCCACCCTCCCACCCCCAGGCAAAGGAAAGAAATAATACAGTTCCTGGCACATCTGCTCCCACACCTCGGCATATGCTCCGCCTAGCTAGTTTCCTAGCTGCTAAAACTACAATGGGCAGGCAGTGTCTTCTACTCCAGATCCCTGGGGTAGTTCAGGGGGCCCAGCCTTCCCACGCTGAAGCTTGAAGTATTACTACAACATCAAAAATGTTCCACTGGCGGTTTCAAGATTCCTAAAAAATAGATTCAAAACATCTTTAATACTCTCTGAAGAAGCGATATATCACAGGAAAAGCTGTAACCTTTCGTATTGCTGATATTATCCAGGCCGTGGGCTGGCTGGGAAGTTAACCGCAGCCAGTTCTTATTCCTAGTGGCTGTGACTGCTGCTCCAGGTCCAGGACCCTTCCACCCACCATTGGTGGAAGCGGCTGCCTGAGTATTTGCCTAATGCGTTTTTTTTACAGCATCTAAAGAGTCACAGGACTCAAAGCAATGATTTCCAAGAAACAGTTTCTCCTTTTACCACAACGTCCCTGAAAATAATACCGCCTGTCTCAAGCAATAACACGCCCTGTATGGAATACATTTTCCTGCTTTCCTGCCTCAACATGGAGCCCTGAGCAAGGACCTGGGACTGAGCCTCTGAAAAAGCCAGACAGCCCCAGGGAGAGCTCAGTGGATTAAGTATGACTGTGGTGATGACCAGACACCAGCATGCACTGGGGTGTAAGGGTGTGCAGAGACCTCTCTGCAGGTGACTCCCTCAGGGTCTGTGGCAGGTGCCACACCTGGCCAGAGGAGCACAGAAATGAGACACTTGCATTATTTACCCTCATTTCTTTCTGAAGGTTAGCATCATGAAGCAGAGAAGAGATAAGAGCCAGAAAACAGCTCATGTGACGGTTCCTTTACCTCTGACAAGTGGCATTCGGTCGGCAGGGAATTCCTGGTTCTCTGTCTTACAGTTTAAACCTGGCCTAGTGAATAGGCCGAGATAGGGTCACCGCTCTGCTTTCTACAGAGACAGAGCCCAGGCACAGGGAACAGAAGCACAATGTAGGCTTCCCCTTCGCCTTTAAAGCCAGACGTTTCTATGCGATTTTCTCGTCATCTGCCCAGCTCTGAATGGGCCCTACTGTGAATGACCAGAGACACTGATATGGTGGAACCCTCAAAGCCACAATTCAGGTGCTTTGTGTTCTTGGGTGGACTGCTGGACTTCTCTGAACCCATGGGAAGGATCAGAATGAGAGATGGGCCGGAGAAACGCAAAGCAAAAAAAACAAAAAACAAAAAAACCACATTGAGATTCTGTTTCATTGCAGTCAGAATGGCGCATCAAGAAAACAAACAAGAAATGATGGTGAGGATGGGTGGAGGATAGGACCCTTCCAAAGTGCTGCTGAGAATGTAGCCACCATGGGAAATCAGTATGGCAGTTCCTCAGATAACTAAGCTTGTGCATAATCCAGCTCTATCACTCCCGGGTGATACTGGAGCCATCCAAGTCATCCTACAGTCAAGATACCTGCATGTTCAAGCTTATTGCAGTCCTAGTCACCAGAGCCAAGTGATGCAATCAGACTAGGGATCCGCCAGTGGGTGATTGGTTGAAGAAAATGTGGCAATATATACACAGTAAAGTATTATCTAGCCACAAAGAATGTCATATCACCTGCCGAAAAGCAGATGAAACTGGAGAAATAAACCTGGAAAGACAAATACCACATCTCCCTATCACACATGGAGTCTAGATGTTAGCTACAACAAAAAAGACAGGAAGGAAGAGGTAGGGGAACCAGCAGTGTGGAGGAAGAACGGGAAGATAATGGGGGATGAATGTGGCCAAACGACATTATCTACACATATGAACATTTTATAAAGTGGCCCATTATTTTTGTAGCTAATATATGCTAATAAAATTGACACATACACATGCACACATGCGTATGTACACACACATGCACACACACACAGCCATCACATACACAGAAAAGCAAACACCAAAGCCACATCCTAGGTCTGGCATAAGTTCTGTTCCCCATCCCTCAAATAATAGCTTCTATTATTCTTATCAGTCTAGAAAACGTCTTTGTGAATTGTTTGCTTGATGATTGCAACCATGTTTCTTTTTAATAAAATCTTGATTTAAAAAGGGCCCGAAGGCACGCTACCTCGGGAGTGTGTGGAAGATAATATTTAGAGACTCCCTAAATCTCTCCTGCTAACGTACATTGCTGTGTTTGTGTTTTCACCTTTATCTTTCTCTTGCTTCTCTTGCAAGAAAGGCGACTTGGAAGAAGGGAGAATGCCAGGGCCCTGACAACCACTGCAGCCCTCCTGCCACAGCACTGAAGAGTCACATGAGCCCCAGGCTGGGTGTGATCTTTGCAGGGCACTTAGCAGAACAGAGGACTGACTGGTCCCTGCTACCTAGGCAGGAGGTGACCGGAGCTCATAGGGCTGTGCCTGGGGAGAATGCAAGGGTACCGGGAGTGTGACACTGTGCATAGGGCTAGAAGGTCCATGCCACCAACTGGGTTCCATGGACCCAGTAAGGTCATTCGTGCTTAAGGGGACTGTGGACATTTGGGATCCATTAATAGGAGGCATTGTGAACACAAGGCCTGCAAGACCTGGAGGCCATACAAAGCCCAATTCTCAGCAGAAGCGGAGTGGGTCCCAGCAGACTTTGACCTTAGGATAATCTATGGAGAAGGAAAAGGAAGTAGCCATGGCCATTTCTGAACAGAGAGGGTAGGGAAGAGGCAATGCCCCAAACAAGGCTGCTGCTGCTGCTGAACCGTGCTGATGCGGTCATTTTAATCCAACTTCCTGAGCACAAGTGCTGTCTGCTCAGTGACCCTGACAAGTGCATGGTCACCAGCTGCAAACAAGGAATGTGTGTGTGGGGGCCTGTGGATGCGAAGCCACCTTGACCGGAAGAAAGGGTCAACGTTGGTGGCAGTCAAGCCATACAAGCTGCTGCCTCAGCAAGTCTGTCCGTGATGTGACCCACAGCAGATGCAAGCCACTCCACTCTGTGCAAAGACCCTCAGTGGATGGATCTGCTCCATTAGGCTTCCACACACCCACCGCCCACTGTCAGAGCGAGGCTGGAGCTCCCAGAGCTCAGCGCCTCCATAAGCGGCAAACACAGAGCTGAGTGTAGGAGGGTGTAGGGTGTTTACCAGGCCGAGTGCAATGTGGATGTGGGAAGAATGAGTAGAACCCAGGGTCGGGGGGGGGTCTGTGTTCTCAAGGCAGGTTTCCCATCTGTGAAATGGGGGTGGTAGTGCCTAGGCTGAGGCCCAGGAGGACCACTTGAAGCACAGGTGAGGGCTGGTCACACTTCAGGCCAGCATCATAGAACCCCTTCGTGAACACGAGATGCTGCAATGTCCCTAAATGAGTGACGAGGTGTGGCAAGAGGAGAGGCTGGACTGTGAGAGGGTCTGGGGACATCTGATGGCTTGAGGAAGCATTTTGGGGGGACCCTGGTTGGATGGAGGCCCTCTGGCTTTGCTCTGCAGGGACTGGTGGGTTCTGACTCCCCCTCACCTGTTTGGTGTACAGCTGTAGTTTCTCACCTTGGTGGGTTCTGGGCGCGCCTGACGTTCCTTCTTCTACTCACTAACCTGCCCCTGCCTCAGCCCTGAGCCTGTGATGTCCTTCCCTCTCCTATCTGTGGAACCCTTAGGTCTCTGATCCAACAGCACTCCAGTGTGGCAGGCTCTTCCTAATGCTATTCTTTAAAATCTTACACCTAAGTGTGGTGTGACAGTGCATACCTATAATTCCAGAATATGGGAGAAACAACACCAATTCCGGGGCTTCCTGGGCTACATAAACCAGCTCTAGGCTGTTTTGGGCTGTGTGAGACCCTGTCTGAAAGACACAAACAGAACAGGGCACCCCACCACACCCAATATTGCATGCTTGTTTTTTTCCAGTTGCGCTTGCAAATGTTTGATTCCAAAGTACGGGAATTCTCTAGTGACTTTGGATTGAATATTCTCTGTGTATCTAAAGTCACATTTACTGTATTTTCAAATCTTTGATCCCTTCACTATTTCTGTTTGCTGGTTCTGTTAATTTAGAGAGTATATTAAAAACATCCTAGTGATTATGAATTAAAAATTTCTCTTGAATTCCATTAATTTTCACTTAATATATTTCAAGACTATGTTCTATGGTCTAAAATGCAAGCAATTATAATTTCTAGATGAACTGAGGTGACTGTAGACGTCTTTCTAGTTTTCTTTCTTCTTTTATGATCTTGGGAGCTAGAGCTGATAAAACACAACAATGAAATATTCTTTCTAACCCTAGTATTAGTGTCAGTAAGCTAGCTTAGCAGGTAAAGGCGCTTGCTGTGTGAGTGTGATGACTGAGTTTGATCCCTGGTACCCACAGTGGGAACAGAAAGCTACCCCCAAAAGGTGTGCTGACTTCTGCACACATGCTGTGGCATGTATGTGTGTACACGTATGTGCGTGCATACAAACATACACATGCACAAATAAAAATTAAATGTAAATTGTCCTAAATAACAAATCTATTAAGAAAATTCCCATTTTTGACTTAAAAATCAAAGAAATATATATATATATATATTTATGTATATATATATGGAAAAATATCAAAGATATACATGTACTGTGCTACATTGAATCTTTCCATATCATTTTCTCGTGAAGGAGTCGGCATGTTTAACCCTGCTCTCCTCGGGTTTGCAGGCCATCATTCTGCCCGCTGTCTCTGTCTGCCCCACACTCCTATGTTCCCTTTTCTCCCCGCTTTGCCTTTTCCTGCTTGTGAGTCATGTATGTTGTATTTTTTTCTTTTTTAAAATTTTTAATTGATTTTATTGAGCTATACATCTTTCTCTGCTTCCCTCCCTGCCTCCCCCCTCCTCTTCAACCCTCTCCCATGGCCCCCATGCTCTCAAGTTACTCAGGAGATCTTGTCTTTTTCTACTTCCCATGTAGATTAGATTCATGTATGTTTCTCTTAGGGTCTTCATTGTTGTCTAGGTTCTCTGGGATTGTGAATTGTAGGCTGTTTTCTTTGCTTTATGTCTAAAAGCCACTTACGAGTGCGTACATATTATACTTGTCTTTCTGGGTCTGGGTTACCTCACTCAATATGATGTTTCCTAGCTCCATCCATTTACCTGCAGATATCAAGCCGTCATTATTTTTTTCTGCTGTGTAGTACTCCATTGTGCAAATGTGCCACATTTTCCTTATCCACTCTTCGCTCGAGGGGCATTTAGGTGGAATGTATTTTTTTTTCTAATTGCCATGGATCTACTGAAGTCTCAAAATACCTAACTTGTTTCCTTGTCAATTCAAAAGCCTCAAAATATTTTCATTTAGCCCATTTCTAAGCTTTTTTTGCATCCACTCTCTGTCCTAAGTACACTATTTCCCAAGAAGAGTATTTTAAAGTGCGTAGCAGGTCGGTATCAATGTGGGCAGGGGCTTACTTTCCTCCTGTCTTCCTGCCCTTCATCCTGTCCTCACACCCTAACGTTCCCTCTTGAATCAGTTTTCTTTTGTCTTCAGAAGACACTTGCCTGTCCTGTAGGGTAGATTTCTGGATTTTTATTTATTCATTACTTTAAATTTTTTAACCAAATTCTTTGCTCTAAGAAAGTTCCCACTGGGCATAAAATTCCAAGCCGGCTGTGTCTTGCAGGGCTTTTAAAGGGTTATCCTGTTGTCTTCGGTTGTCGAGCGTCTCCCTTGAGAAGTCTGTTATGTGCCTACTTCCTGTATCTTTAAGAGTAAACCCTTTCTTTGTCCCTGCCTTTTTGATTTTTATCTGTTTTTCACTGGTGACAGTTTTACGATGAGCACCTTGATGTGGCTTCTTTTCCTTCATCCCTCTTCGAATTTAGTGCTTCTTGCATCTGTGGCTTGAAGTCTTCAGCAGTTTAGGAATGATGTCAGCCATTCTCTCCTGAAAAACTGCCTCTTACTTGCTTTTTCTCTCCTCCTCAGAGTCCCAGTCTATATATGTTAGACATTTTTTAACTATACCTCCAGAGTCTCTTATCTTCTTCTTTTTGTAGTTTTTCCTCTGGTGTCTCACTTCTTAATGCTGTATTTTTTTAAAAAATATGATTAATTATTTATTTATCGAGAAAAGTTCATACTAAGTAGCCCTGGCTGGCCTGAAACTGCCTATGTAGATCAGACTGGCCTTGAACTCACAGAAGCCTGGCTGCCTCCCGAGTGCTGGGATTAAAGTGTGTGCCAGCACTCCTATTTTTGATTATTTTTTTAAAAGACCAGTTTCTTGGTTGGTCATCCGGCCTCAGGTTGCATCTGTTAAAAGTCACCTTTGGAATCTTAGTCCAAGGTGTTATGAAGTTGCTATTTGTTTCTTTTAAGAAAACATACCACCAGAGGGTGATGGCACACACCTTTACTCCCAGCACTTGGGAGGCAGAGGTAAGTGGATCTCTGTGAGTTCGAGTCCAGCCTGGTCTACAGAGTGAGTTCCAGGACAGCCAGAGCTATAACACAGAGAAGCTCAAAAAATTAAAAACAAAAACAAAAAACCCCAACAACAATAGCAAACATTCAACCAACTGTCCTTTCCCCATCCCAAATATGGTTACTCTGTTGCTTGTTCTTACCAAAAAAAAAAAGAAAAAATCAAACCAAACCAAAAAACCAACAACTCCAATATGTCTTTTAGTCCTTTGAATATGGTATGGCATAGTTTAACAATAGTCTGGTAACTCTAATGTATCTGAAGCTCCACTGTCTCTATTTTCAGATGTTTCTATTCTAGTAACATTTGGTAACATCGTCTCCCTGTATCTGGCAATTATGTTTTAGATCCCATCTTTGCATACTGCATCTCACAATACCCTGAGGCCTAGGATGATGTCCTATTCCACAGCATACTGTTTGCTTCTGCTGGGTACCTGGGCACATTAGCAACATGGGAGCACCTTAATTCAAGATGATTTGAAATAGAGAGGCAGCCCTTGAAGGAGTCCAGATGTGGCCTTCAGAGTCTCACCCAGAACCAGTGGAGGGTTTATCATACCCACCGGCTCTGGGGTCCAATTCTGTCCTCTACCAGACTACTGTCAAGAGTCCCGCTAAGCTCTTGGGTGCCTGGTCAGAACTGATAGTCCCTTCTATAGAACTCGGCTATAACATGCCTCCCACGCCCTCCCCGCCCCATCGGCCTTATTGCATCCCCAGACCCTGATCTGACGACATTTCATCATCTCATTAGTGCTGTAGAGCCTTCAGTGCCATGGTCAACATGTGTTGCTAGCTTTCGAGTTGTCTTCAGCAGAAAGCTGGGCTGTTAGGGTAGAGGCAGCCTCTCCTAAGTCAGTGATTTGCTTACAGCAAAAAGCAAGGTAACTCACATAGTATGTTGTGCCTGTGGGCTCTGGGGTCAGAGCAGGGTCTGAGTTCACATCCAAGCAGGAGTCTGACCGCTCTTGCCACATATGTTACTGGTACAGGGCTGCATTCCTTCGGTTTCTCTTCGCCTCGGTTTTCTCAGCCATAAAATATAGATAGGAGACGCTACTTCCAGGTTTCATTTAAAGACGTCCAAGTGAACAGGCCAAGTGTCTGCTTTAGGACTTGGCGCATGCTACAAATCTGGGAAGCATCTGTCATCGCCATTATTATCTCTTGTCTTGAATTTCTCAAATGCTCCCGATTTCCTCCTCCCCCCCTGCTCTTACAGATCTCTAGGCTATCACTTGCATGGCTTCCTATTTCCTGTCTCCCTTCCCCGACACCCAGACAGGAGATTCTGAGGTTGCTGCGCCATCCAAGTCCTCGTGTGACTTTCCACGGCCCTCACGGTACACTTCCTGTTGGCTGCTCCTTAGGTTTGTCACCTTCTCCCAGGAAAGGAATGAGTTACTTCTTAGTCCTCAAAGGCACTACACCTGCTTTTGTCACTGGGCCGCTCCAATGATCCCCTGCCTCCACTGGCCCATTTTCATCCAGTTACTTGCAACTACATGTCTGGGCTTAGACGTAATACCCACGGGGACAGCCGCTCCATAGCATGTAATGCCTTCCATGGTCACTGCAAATCATGGCCCACCATGGTATGATACATACAACACCTGCCTGTGACCATCTTCAAACTACACACACGAGAGAGGGCGGTCCCACTTAACTGCCACATATTCAGTATCTAGCGCATTGCCTGACACATTGGTGACACCTAGCACACATTTGTCAAATGATCAAATGACTAAATGATCCATGAGCAGCGGTCAATGGAATCACACACAAAGCAGAACCCCAGGCCTGATTTCAACTGCCGCTTTGTGGGATTGTCTGTAGCCAGTGTTCCTACTGACTTCCTTTGTAATTGTTCTATTTCCATTCCTGGCAGAGCTCTCCAAAAACCTGTAAATACTGTGTTTACTAATTGCTTATCTGCACCTTAATCACACAGTGGTTTTATTATTATTATTATCATCATTACTGTTATTATTGATGGCGATAAATAAAACAGCATAAAAGTATTTGCAGAAAAAAAACCAATTGTATGATTTAGAATTTTTAATTACTATGAGTTGGGGGTTTGTAACAAGTATTCTGTTTGAGGATGGATTATCCTCAGCGTCACCCCAATGGGTTTGGTATCTAAATGCTCCATATTGTAATTTACACCCTAAGGGGCCCACCGCACTCAGAAAACCATCAAGTCTTACAGCTATCTGGTTCTGATCAGCATCGTGTTCTCCAAATGAATGCATTTCAATTAAAGGATGAATTTACCAGAGTAAATGTGAGGTGTGTATTTTGTGAATTATGGCTCTAACTTTGAATGAAAACAAAACAACAAACATTTTCTGAGCGCCTATGATATGGTAGGCATTGAAGATAAGACAAAGAGGAAGGAGACGGGGCCCCACCTCCAAGGAGACCAGTGGCTTGCTGGGGGAGGAGGCAGCACAAATACAAGGACTGTCAAGGCACTTAAGCCAAGAGACACAGCTCCACTCCCTGCTTATGAGGAACACCGGCTAGATGGTTTCAATGGCTTGCCTTTTTCTTCTCCATTGTCCCTGACATAGATGTGGATTTTGCTGCCTTTTGTATGGATACCAAAAGGTGACGTTTTGGACCAGTTACTGAAAATCTCGTTTGCCCCCTTGCTCCCCACCCCTTTTCCTACCTCGGTCAATTCAAATCACCTGGGAAAGGAAGCGTGTTTAAGAATCTAAATGACTGAGGAGACAAATTGGGCCATGGCAGTTCACATGAGGACAGAGCGTGCTCACTTACGAAATGAGCCCAGAGGCTTCTAATGGAGCTCGGCTGGCAAGATGCTTGCTGGGGACTCGAGTTTGGATCCCCAGCACCTACAGATAAGCTGAATGAGGTGGTGGTGAACATCTGCAACCCCAGCATTGGGTGGGGTGCAGGGCCAAGACAGGTTGATCCCTAGGGTTTATAGCCAGTTAATCTTGCCGCATTGGTGAGCTCCAGGTTAAAAAAAAAATAAGTTAGATAGCAACAGGAGAAGACACTGTTATCAACCTTAACCCTTCACACATATATACATGAGTATCCACACACATGCATACACGTGAACACATACACATGTATATCACACACACCCAGACATACGCATGTGTGTGCATGCACATGCAAGAATGAGATACTGACGATGGAGATGGAATGAGATTTGATTTCAGATAGTCAGTTAAAATGACCTTTCCATTTGGCTAAAGATTGAAATATTGGATTGTATGATCTCTTGTACTTCTCAGGAGTTGCTCATGCCCACGCCCCCCCCATTCCTTTTGGCACCCCATAAAGAACAGACGACAGAGGAGAGATTCTTGTGTGGGGTCAGAGTGACTTTCTTCCAGATGATTGGTTCATCTCAACTTCCTGTGTCCCAGGGCAGTTTGCTGGTCCTCTCTGAGTCATGGGCTCCTTATTTGGAGAGGGGCTTTGCTCTGCTGTGATTTGAATGTTGGGACATCTTCAAAGTCCCTGTGCCAGAAAAACAGATCCCCAGTGTGAAGGAATTAGGAGGTGGGGTGTTTGGGAGGTAAATAGGTCATGAGAGTGGCAACTTCATAATCAGATTAGGGTCCTTACAAGGAGCTCAAAAGCCCAAAGGCCACCACTTCTGCTGGGGACACAGGAAGCCACCAATGTCCAAGAACCAGGAAGCGGCCCTCACAGACACTAAACCTTTTGGCATCTTGATTTTGGATATTTATGCTATTTGGGAACCACCTAGTTTGTGGAATTTTGTTATAGCAACTACAGGGGATTGAGACATGCCCTAAGGACTTTGGGGGGGGGGGTTCTAAGATACTATGACATTGCTGGCCTTTAGGGTCAGCAGGTGACAGGCTTCTTTCTTGGCTGACATGCCTGTAAGTTGCCTGCTTTTTACCCGTCCGTACCCCTAGAAGTGACTCTCCCCTGTCTGTGCTCTCATTTCAGCTTAGCTTTAGAAGAACTACTCTGATAAAAACCATCTCACACCAAGCTGTGAAGGATTTGTTCCCTCCGGAGGTTAAGACTGCTAATTGCGTTTTATAAGAAAAGGAATTTCATAAAACGAACCTTTAATTGTTAAATTGGTCAGGATGAAGACTGAATTTTGGACCTCTCCCTCAAGACGCTTGCAAGCAGAGCCTCAAACCAGGTCTCAGATCTCCTGGCTGTGGGCAATTGAGAATCAGCTGTCAGAGAAGGCAGGGGGCAGAGGGGCCACACGGAGGGCACAGTCACACAAAGAACTTTTCAATATGACATCAAGAGGCCCCTTCACCTCCATCAGAGCTGCCAGGGGAAGGACTCCCAGCCTCCCTGAACATTGCTCTGTGAAAGGTTCCATTCTGGGTAGGAAGGACAGCTCTGTTGGCAGTACCTTTGTGACTAAGGACTATTGGGGCCTGGGAATGTATCTCAGTGGCTGCTTAGCAGATGTTTTGGGTTCAATCTCCAGCAACTGAAAAAAAAGAAGGAGTGGCTGGGGAGATAGGTCAATCTATAGGGAAATCGTTTTATAAGCACAAGGTCTCCAGTTCGATCCCCAGAACCCATACAAAAGTATGAGCATTGGGCACAGGCTTGTCACCACCCTAGTGCTTGGGAGTTGGACGCAGGTGGGTCCCTGGGGCTTGATGGCTGGGCAGTTTAGCTTACCCTGGCAAGCTTCAGATGCTTGCAAGAGACCGTTTCCCAACAAAGCAACTGCACCTAAAGAATGGCACGGAGGTTGCCACTCTGACTCCACATGCACACACCCGCACGCCCACGTTGTCACGAATATGCACAACTATACAGACCTAACACACAGAAAAGAATATTTTAGAACCAGCCATTCCCTCCCTCTCTCCCGCCCGTTCAGAAGTTGGCTGTCACTCCCATATGCTCAAATTTTTCTTTTCCGAAAGATTTGCAGTTTGCTGAAGACGGGGAAGGTTCTGCAATGCTACACTACCAAACAGACAGAAGATATAATTCCCGCTTCCATTATAATCCTCTTTCTTAGGGCCCAGAGGCTAGGATGTGTGTCAATTTTCACGGGCAGTTTAATCAGTAAGGATTTACATGTTCTGCAAATAGGGCCAAATCTATTCCTTACCTCAACAGAAAAACTGAAGGAGGAAGGAACAAGATTCTTTTGTCTCGTCCCTCACAGCACAGTGCCTGGGTAGAGATCCAGCGCCCCTCCCTGTTTTGTGGAGGTCTGGCCTGGTTCCTCTGGGGACTGCCTATAGCAATGAAAACAAGCCTAGAGTAGAAGTCACCCAATCAGCAACAGAGTTATGCTCCTGTCCACGTGCGTGGGGACTTACTCCAGGGTCTTACAGAGTGGAAATCTGAGAGGCCAAGTCAGGTCTCACTCCAGAAAATTGGGGCGAGTGAGTCAATGAGGGTGCCTGACTGACCAACCCACAGGGTCTTCTCATAGCTCCATCAAAGGGGTCTGGCCTTTATCCTGTCATTGGTGAGAGGATATTTGCTCACTAGGCCCTCAATGCCGCCTGAGGAGGGCATGCGTGAGCCATGGCAGTCAGTCATGGAGTAGAAAGAAGGCTGCTTGGGAAAGAAGAGTGGTATCCCTTGGGGTCTCAGAGGGTTACAGTAGAATTCATACATAGTTCTAGCCTCTCTTGTGAGTTCCCATTTCTGCTTCTTGCTCACACACACACACACACACACACACACACACACACAGAGAGAGAGAGAGAGAGAGAGAGAGAGAGAGAGAGAGAGAGAGAGAGAGAGAGAGAGAGAGAGAGAGAGAGAGCGAGAGAGCCAAATGCCCCAAAGTGACTTGGGCTTTCTATTTGGTGGATGGACATCAGTGCTCCCAGGGCTTGAGACCTCAGGGTACATTCAGTGTCAGAACCAGAAGGAACAGGTCCCAGTGTCCACCTCCAGGGCTCCTGCTGATGCCTGGAAGGGATGCTGTCTCCCGTGAAATCTGCCACTTTTATCACATCAATTCTTTTCTCCGGTGACACTCGTGTCCCAGTGGGACCACTTATCAGCAAGCACTGTTACCAGCAGCACCTGCCTTCGTCTGGAGAGCAGAAATTGTCTTCTAGCTGTCCAGGCATCCTTGGTACAGGCACTTCATGCTGGATAGCGATGGAGTCCCCTCTGGGACTATGCTGGCCTTGGGGACTGAGGACCAGGCCACATTATGACTACCCTTCACATGCCCAGGCCCGAGCGGATGGAACTGATTCCATGGTTCAGCAGTTACCTCATGGTAAGTCCCCCGGATGCCTCCGGGCACAGTCCTCTTGGAGGGAGGACAGGGACAATGTTAGGTGGCCAGGGAGACCCCAGAAGCTCTGTCGTAAGCCAGATGTGCACACACTTTCCTTCTGGAAGTTGTGTGCATCTGCATCATAACAAGACAGGGATGGGCACAAAGATGCCTGGCCTAGAAGGGGATGAGTCGATTTGTGACTCAGTTCATGGCTTCTATGGGTGCCAGCACCAGAGGGGAGAGTCTCCCTGGCCTGGTTCCTCTACCTCCTTTAAAGAACATCAGCTCTTTAGAGTTCTTGTTCTAAATGCCCAGTGCCTTCCAAGAGGTCCGGAATCAGAGTCCACCTGCAAAGCAAAGCTGGGCAGAAGACCCCAGGGCTCTTGCAGTTCTAGGGTCCAATATTCTTGTCCCTAGATGGAGAACTCAAAGCCAACAAGAGGTCTCTGAGAACTCAATAGTCCTGAGCTAGGCTGTCCTTCATGGTCCATAACCTTGATTGCTATTGGACAAACACTCTGTTTCACCTCTCAATATATAGCCCAGAAAACTCCTTGGTGACTGAGGAGGGGAAGGGTCTGGCCAATCCTGAGGGGATACGTAGGATTTACTGACAGAGGCCTCACCTCTGGCACATTTCCTGGCCTCATTAGCCATAGAAAGGCTGGGTCTACCCATGCATGGTTCTAGGATCCTGGGAATTGTGGCCAGCTTTCTGCGACCTTGGGCTGGCTTTATCAATCCTTTGTTTAAGCCTTGAGGGAGGGACTCAGTCACCACCTTGTGGAAAGGCTCTGCCTTCATCTGTGACCTTATCTGAGTCCCGATTCCCTACCATCAGGTCAGGCATAGGGGCAGCTGTCTCCACACTCAGCGACTTAATTCCAACTTGGCAGAAGCCGCAATGCCTCTCCTTGGAAATCAGAGGGTTGCAGCCACTGCAGAATCGCTGGCAAGCCCAAGCTGGTCCAGGCTGGGAAGACAGCTCTCAGTTAACAGCCGTTCTGAGTCAATGGACTGCCCCATCCTCCGTCCCAAGCTGAGCCCTTGGCACCCCACGAGACCCAGCCTCATACCCTCCAGAAACCAGACCCCTAGGAAGAAAGAAGCCAGTGTCTACATACACGTTTTCACTTAGGATAGCTGTCTGGAGCTATCTCTTGTTTTTAAAGGCATTCCACTGACCTCACGTGGGATCCAGGACAGCAGAAGGAGGGGCCTGGGAGGTTGGGTGGACTCGCTGACTCAGAAAGAGTCTTCAGCTGTCCAGGACAGACGGTCTTCTTCCTCAGGCCCTGAGAAGCCATGGCCACTGCTGTTACTAAGAAAAGCCCAAGGATAAAGACAGTGCATGCCTGCTGTGCACAGGCCCTGAGGCTGGGGGGAGGGGATGACACAGGAGATCCTTGAGACTCCGGGACGATGTCATGTATCACTGACTGGGTGCACAGCTGTCACCTAGTCTGTCAGGACAAAGAAGCCCTTAGCTCTGGTGGCCTTCAATTGTGGGGCATAGGGAACAGAATGGCAAGCCTTTGGGGGCCCCTATAACAAGGGTCACTTTGCTCATTCTTTTACAGAGGACCAGGAACACATTTGGGGTTCCTTGCTCTAGCCCCTTAATTTAATCTTTTTTTCTAGGATGTCAGCATGGCCACTGGATTCATTCCCCTTTCTGCTAGTCATTTACCCTCCTCTGGCTACAGGGTCTCAGGAGCTTCATGCAGTGCCTTACATGGAAGCAGAAGCTATTAACTGAGCCCCATACACATCCTAGACTCCAGAGGTCTTGAAGCACAAGAGGCATGATTCCATAGGAAAGCATCCCCAGTCTCCCATGTTAGATCAAACCAGCTAATGTGGTGGATCGGCATGAGGCACTGACTACCGAGATGGTTTAGTGGGTCCGGCACATTCATGTTTTCTACAGCCTGTCTTAGAGTTCAGAGTATTCCCACTGGTTTCATCTGTTCTTGTTCCAGAACCACAGGGAGTGGGGAAAGTGGGTCAGCTTTCACAGACTCTGGCTGGGTCCTCAACTCCCACCCTGGGGCCCAGAGTGGTTCCTAATGAGTCTGCTGTCATCTTAGGCAGGGAACTGAGAGTCCCTCAACATCACAAAATATGGCTTATTAAAACCCAAAATGTGTATGCTTTCCTGTGGCAAATAGAGATTGGGAGCTGGAATATACATACATAATACATACATAATATATACATAATACATACATACACATATGTGTATATACACATACATATATACACATATGTGTATACACACATATACATACATACATACATACATACATACATATGCTATCTCTGGGCAGGACTTTCCTCTCTTACAGTTGCGTAAATGACTTTCTCTATCAGTAGCAAGTCATTCATATAAACCCACACACCCCTCCACAGTCACTGAACACAGACATTCGGCTATCAAGGACACTTTCAAATGAACTTTATTAGTTGAACAAATCTTGTATCCCCATTTGCTGAACCCTTCAAGAGTCCTAGGCATTCACATGTGCTTTTGGTCTCATGGTACTACCTTTCACGTGTGTGTGTGTGTGTACACGCGTGTGCGTGTGTGTGTATAAGTGTTCACGGGTCACTATAGCTCAGTGAGTGGTCAGGGGCTTGCACAGCTACCTGTGTGAACTCTTCAACACTTTGCATGTTTGCTTACTGTAGGTTAAGTTCTCTAGGGTTCAATGTTCTCAGCTGGGAAACAGTGTCTACATTAGGATCACTGTGGGTTGCAACAAGGCGATGAGAAGCGCTTACGATAGTTTCGGATCTGCTGTGGGTAGACAGCGCCGGCCACCATACAGACATTACCATTCTTAGTAGAAGCAGTTGTGGGCACTGGTGCTTTCTACCAGCTGACTTAGGGCAAGCTGATCCGACCGTGGGTGTACTTCATGGGAGCCAGGTTTCTCTCTATCCTCCTACAAGTTTCCTTCCTTCTGGGCACACATCTCCTATCCAGAGAACACTACTTAAGAAGGGTCCCCTGTGCCTTAACTGGGGGTCGAGAAAAGCTATTTAATTCCGGGGACAAAACTGCAACGTAGCCAGGCAGGGAGGTGGGATGGTACCTCCCTGGTTAGAAGGCCCTGGAGCGTGCCAGCAGGGCGTGGAGGCTCAGCCTTGAAATTTGGCTGACAAAGATGCTCATTAGAGCAGAGAACTGAACCATTAGCTCAGGTTGGAAGATCAAGGCATTTTAGCTCCAGGAGCGGAGTCCCCAAGCCTCTAAAGCTCTCGCTGTCTCTCCACGCCATGCTTTCTCAATGATGTTAGTTAATATGGGCCAGTCCAAATAACCTTGTCTCCTCCCCACATCCATGCCTATAAAAGGACGTTATGTTATCCCGATGGCCCATAATTCATCACGCTGAATTCCCCTCCATCTGGAGGCTTACACAACTGTTGAAAAGTTGTCACTATAACCTATTGTCATTGCAACCTTTTATGAACCAGCCTACATTTTTATGTCAAAAATTTATCTTAATGGCCTCACAGCTCTTACCTCCAATTATTCCAGTGTCATCGACCTTCCAGCGCAGGCTGCATTCCAGCTAAGATGTGAGAACAAATTCCGCCTTCATCTCTCCCCTAACCCCCACTTAAAACAGGAGACAACCTTCGGGTGAGTGTGGTGCCTTCCCTGAAACGGAACAGGCATGCAGACCGTAAGGGGGAATGGCACCTCTGGGTGACCCAGAGGAAGGCCACGGAATGGGGCACCTGGGCAGCTAAGGCTGAGTGTAGAGCTGTGCTAGGAGCTGCCACACGGAAGGAAGGACAGAGGAGGGACATGGGACCTAGGTACCAGGTACAAAGGCTAGGTGTCTGCTTCTTTCATTTTGAGAGGACAGCCAGGAAGACAGACACTCCCTAGCCAGGATGGAAAATGCCTGTGGTAAAAAGCAGGCCTACCACTGAGCGGAGTTCCAGTACTCACACTTAGAAGTCATTTTCTTTTCCAAAGCACATTGTCTTTGTCCATGTACACGCATATGGAGCCAAGGATATGAGCAATCCTAAGTATTGGTCATAATGTAAAATCAACGGTGACTGTTAAATATAATGACTATTTACAATATGATGTGTAAATGTTATACTTGATGTTTTAAACATATCATATAAAATATTTACATATATGTGCACACACACACACACACACATATATATATATATACACCTATATACCTAAAAGATATTTTATTGCTTTAGGAGTCAAGGATAATTGAAAAGGTGGCTAAAGGAGCAGACTCTTCCTCCCAAGCCTGGTCCTCTGCTGGTGCTGATGAGAAAGGCCCTGGCTGCCTCATGTGAAGAGCTCCTTGACATTTTTTTACAGCTCCTTGTGAAGTCCATTTTATTTTCTTCACTTAATAGGAAATGAAAGGTGGCCAAGAATACACTGAAAGACAAAGGCAAAGGAAGGGGGGACCCGTAGCCCCGAGCCTGTGCTAGAGGGCCAGGCTAGAGTCCTTGCTGCTAGCTTCACCAATCTTTGAAATGGAAATCAGTGTTGCCCACTTCTCTTGCCTGCACCTGCTCCAGGGTCTCAGCTTTAGGAATGAGCCTTCCTGGAACAGGGAAGAACACTTGGGATAAGAGCCAAGGTTGCTCAGGACCCTAACTCTAAGCAAGCTGGGTGGATGGAGGCAGCTCCTGAGGGGTGCCGTGCCACATTTGACTTCTCCACGCCCATGCTCCCTGTCCCACGATTCATCAGACACAAAATGGCAGTTTGTAATTCGTGAGCCCAAGTTCAAGATCAGTCATTTTGATCAACCAGGCTCCCCATACTCTTACCGGAAGGGGGGCAGTCCAGGTGCTCAGAACGATGAGAAGCCCCAGTTAATATGGGTGTAAGAGTGCAAACCTATTATTGGCTTGGTAAGTAGGAGGCTGAGGCAGGAGGATCATGAGAGCAAAACCAGCCTGGATTACATGATGGGACCTGTCTAAAATGCCAAAAAAAATGCCTCGCATGGATTTGCAAGCTGGTGTTTGTATGGGAGACCTGAGAGTCATCCCTGCTGTAGGCCCTGTCCTGATCTGACCTCAGTGAGAGACAATGAGCTTTTTTCTGTGACCGTGTGGTGGTTATGGTTCCCATACAGCCATCCCTGGCTGCAGAGGTACTGTGCATCCTGGGATGTGCGCACAAGCAAGCAAGGGCTACCCATGCCTGTGCATGGCATGTGCGAGTGTGTGTGTGTACTCTTACGCTAAAACGACACTCATATTTTTACTTTTGCTTTTGGCCAGTACTTGACTCTGTCTCAGAACAGGCTAGACCTGAGTTCAAAATCTTGCAAGGGCACTTACTTTGCAAATGATCTGGGTTTAAAAAAAAAACCTAAAAACCAAACTTCCCTAACCCTCAGTTTTTCATCTTAAAATAGCGATGAGAGCAACCTGGCCCACAGGATTTGACGCAGACGTGTGCAAGGCACTTACTCACACCTGGCAGGTCGTAAAGATTTAACAAAGGCTCACCACCATCACTGCGGCTCGGATTTACAGCCGCGCTGCACAAGCTGGCGCTAATCATTGCCGCTGATGCTCTTTCCAGATCCCTGGCCTTTGGAGGGCCCAGCCTCATTGCTTGCCACCTCGAGGGAAGAACTATTGCAGAGAGGGGACAAAGCCCGGCACTGTAGGGCAGACTGCTGGAAGGAAGCAGGAAGACGACTCCAGTCTGCAGAAGAGAACCTAATGGGGGGGGGTGGTACCTCCACTTCCTGGTCCATATTTGTATTTGTATTTATATTTCCCGTCAGGGCTGGATTGGACTTGGTAGATACTCGTTTTAGAAATGGGTAATGGATCACAGTGAGTTTGAGACCTGACCTGGAGGAGTTTCAGGGTTGTGGCTCTCCATCCTTGGCCTTCCCCAAATGGGGGCTTCCTTGTTGGGTTAGGTTTAAATTCCTCCAGGAATTTTGAGCCCCAGTCCTTTCCCCCTTAATCCCTTATGTTGTCTCAGCCTCTCTCATGAGGTGAGGAGGTACCCTCTTCTCCTGCTCACTTGGTGGGCTTCTTTCCAGCCACCCTGCTGTCCTCCAGCACCTCTGTCTCCCTCCGAGTCTTGGCCTTCCCAGCCTCCATCAGAATAGCGGTGATGTTTGCCAGAGCTGTCAGCATTAGCTCTAGGTGGCTTTATCCTGCTCCCTGACCTTTGCTGTGTCTTGTCTATCTTCATGGCAGGATTGCAGGGTCCTTGAGGAGCTGGGCAGAGTGACAAAAATAGTTCCTACTTGAGACTGGTGACATCAACCCCCTCGTCCGATCTACAGGGAAGATGGCCAACAGATGCCTGATCGCATCTTTTTACAAGCATCTCCTGACTCCTTTAAATCTGCATCTGGGCGTCACGAAGGCCCCATCTCCCCAAAGCAGAATCCCTGAACAACGCAGCGAGCGGTCCAGCTCTCAAAGGTATTTCACTTCCTGCTTCAGCGAGAAGAGACTTTGCCCTTAGCTCTGCTTATTTCTAAAGACAGTCGAGAGACTTCCTGTGTCCCCAGGCTCCTAGATGGCTGATCCAGTCTACGAGTGCCTCTTATGTCAGTGCCAAGTAAAGAAGGCAGGAAAGCAGAAAAAGGAGTAAAGTGTGCTCCGTGCAATTTCCTCTTTCTTTATGTCCTTCTGGGGCGCTGGCTCCTGAGACAAGTCTCGCTGCTGTGTGTGGGAGACACTTTGCCCCCTGTGGACTCTTCTCACCTCCTTCACTCAGAAGGTGATGCCCGATGGCAGTGTGCTTCCCTGAAAGCATCTGCTAACACATCTATCTCATCTTCTCTGAGATGCAGAGGGATGACTCAGTGTGAGGAGCCTGTTTTCTGTCTATATGTAAGCGCTGGTGTGTTCAAGGACAGTGTGGTATGGCTCTTGATGGGTTCCCAGGAGCCTGCCAGCAACTCTGTCTGTTCCTCTCTGACACAAGCCTACTGATGTTTCAGGCCTCATCCTCTCCCTGGGGACACAGCTACCGGGAAACAGGACCTCTGCTTGGAGACTGAGTCTCTTGGGGCTGATTGTTAACTGGAGGCTGGAGGAGGACCCAAGAAAACCTTTGTAAAGCAAAGTTGGTGTCATTTAAATATAACATGGTTTTAATCTGATATTAGCCCTAAGGAACAGCTTCTTGAGTGTGTCCCAAAGCCCAGGAAGTGCCCTGGGACCCTGCAACAGGCCCCTTGCCTGGCTGGTGGGGAGGGTATTTTATTATCCATATAGCACAGTTCAAACCACCAGTCAGCTTCGCTTCTCCATGGCAACCACAAACAGTCTGAATGTTCCAGAGGCTATGCTGGCGGCAGACATAAACTCAGTGACATGAAACGACGTCCTCACGACAAACATCATCAAGTATGCAAACATCTCACTGTTGCTTCTGGGATGAAGCTACCCCAGGAAAGTCACGTGTAGGCCAGGAAGGCGACTGACGGTCAGGGAGTCACCATATGGTTTGGGCATGATCTTGGCATGATCCAAGAGCTCACCACTTACTGTTATCACGGCTTTCCCAAGAGAGATGAAACGGGAAGGTGGAATGGGAAGAAATGGAGACGCCATAGTAGAGGGGAGTTCCATGATGTAAGAACTTAGAGCTTTTAAATGACTTGGCTGTATCCGAATCATCACCTGCATTGGGTGACATTGGCCTGCTTTTTTTCTAGTTGTTCGCCAGCAAACCAAAGCTATGGAAAGGATGGCCAGAGGAGGCGGACAGAGAGAGTCCACCAGGACACACCAAACACTCCATCTCTGTTGTGGTAAACGATGACTTCAATTTACAAAGCAGATGAATACTAAATCTTCATGAAATTAAAAACTATATTATTTATGTGAGCGGAAACGGAAAACGTTCTCTAGCTAGCAGCAATCCTGCTTTGTGGGAGGGACACTAAAATAATTAAAACCACCCGTGCTTTAGTAATAAATAATGATAATAAATAAATGTCCTGACCTTAAGCGAAAATATAAAATTAAAACCCATTTGGTATGTAAATTCATTCAGGATGCTAGCAGGGCCCCCAGCTCAAGACGGTGTGGAATGGCGGGAGCATTCACTGCATGAATTTTTTGAAAGTCAAAGAACAACAGCATTCTCTGTGTACCAACTCATTATTCTACTTTAATTCTGTCTAATGCTGTGTGGAACCTCGAGGCTGGGACATTAATTTCCTGCATTTTTTGTTCCACCAATTCCTTCCGGAGAGCAGCAGGAGAAACTGCACTCCTGGAGGCAGAACTCAGGGGAGGCATGAACATGGCAGGAGAGGCAGGCAGAGGATGGAGGGATGGAAGGCAATTCTGACATGTTTACAGAGACAAGAGGAGAAGGCATTGGCATCACCTGGCAGGGTGCTGGCCGCTGTGAACTCGGGATGGCTTGGAATACCAACCATCCAGGAAGAATCAGATGTCTCTGACCTTGGGTTCAGGGCAGGAAGTGAAGGCCAGCCTTGAGTTCGGGAAAAATGGCAATCAGTTCCGGAAGGAGATGCCCCCGCCACTGAGTGTTGTCCGGTCAAACTGCTACACTGCAAGGAGTCTGCTCCAAAAGCTCCACCTACCCCAGTCCAGGCCAGTCTAGTAAGTTACAGGGTGGGGAAGCTCAGCTCTTGCCAGTACCTCTGTCTGACGCATTCTCCAGCAGCTTCTCCAAGGGCTGCTGTCCATAGCCTTTCATTTTAGCTCAGCACTACCTTGTGAGGGAAGGTGGAGAAGGTAAAGTTGAAGAAGTGGCAGAGAAGGCATTGGAGTCTTGTGCCAGGCCAGGGCTCCCCACAGTCAGAGACTTCTAAAGTGAGGGCTGGGTGAACCCTGAAAGGAAAGCTTGTGGGCAGTTAAGTACCTAAGTGTATGTCTCAGGTGCGACCTGGTTCTTCATCCTTTCCTAGGATTCAGTGTTTCTAAGCTAAGTAGAAAATAAAGTGCATGGAGCCCTTTGCAATTGTCTTTCAGAGTCTGAGTTTTTGTTGACGCAGACAGAAGACTCCTTGGACCACCCTGGTCCTGGCTTCATGTTCCTGGAGGGGGTCTAGGGCCCACCTTTCACCTCCTCCTCTCACCAATGTTAGTAGTGGGACATACCACCCCACAGGAAATAGAAACGACTCCGAGCTCTGCACTTCCAGGGGACCCAGGGTTACCAGCATGTTGAGGATACGGGCTCAGGCAGAGGGAACAATCCACACAACCAGTCAATGAAGACCATGATGTGATGTGTTGGTCTTCTAGAAGGAAAAGAATGGAAGAAACCTAATGTGAGTCTCCCAGTGTCTGAATAACTCCCAGTCACACTGGGTTGGTTGAGAAAACCTTGGGGCCATGACTGATTTTTTTGCATATTTGAATCTGAGATTGGGAACCACTGACCAGTCCAGAACCGTCTATTTGAGGCACTCTGGGGACTGGAATGTTCTTTGTCCAGCCAAGGACTCCTGGAAATTCCCTTCCATCAGAATTATTTGGAGGGGGTGTTAAATGTCCTCAGCTGCTTCTACCCTGTCAATTTTGGGTGACTCCACCATGAACACAAAGGCCAAGACAGTCATAGTTCTTGCTTTGAGAACAACAGCGGCATAGAGGAGTCAGACCTTAAAACCTTTAATACCAAATGGTAAAAAACTCACGATAGAGGCTTTTGGGTGTGGGTGGGAAGATAGTTTAGTTCATAAAGTATGTGAGCTGATGTAAAAAATAAGCCAGGTGTGGTGGCCCATACTTTTTAACCCTAGTGCTTGGGGGGTAGAGAGAGGCACATCCCTGGAGTTCACTGCCAACCAGCATACTATTGGGTAAGCTTCAGGCCAGTAAGAGCCCCTGCCCTTCATAAAGCATGATGCCCAGGGAATGACATACGAGAGGCTGACCTCTGGTCTACGCAAACATGGATATGTACACATGTGTACACATGAGTGTGCATGTGTGTGCATGTATACGCACAGAGACAGACAGAAACATACAGATGGATAGACAGACAGATATCTTTTGGGTCGAGAGCCAAATTCCCAGAGCAAGTTGTGAACCAGGAGGACGTCTGCATCTTTGCAGGAGGGGTAGGAAGAGCAAGCCAGAAGCAATGCCTGGATGAAGAGCGGAATCTTCAGGAGGAGGAGTTGAGTTGTTAAGGGTCATGCCAAGTGGGAGAAGAAGTAAAGCAGGTGCTATTGAACCCCATGCGGGGCCCAGAAAGCAGAGTGTGGATCCTAGCGAAGGCTGGGATGAAGGTGAGGCAGGATACAAAAACCAGGAGTTGAGTACCAGCTCCATCCTGGCATCTTGCAGCAGCCAGCTTGGTATAGCCTACAGTGTTCTTACTGGGGCTGTAGTCAGAATGTTTTCCCTTTAAAAACCTACCCTAAGGGCTGGAGAGTTGGCTCAGTGGTTAAGAGCATTTTTTTTTTGTTGTTGTTCTTGTGAAGGACCTGGGTTCAATTCCCAGCACCCACATGGAGGCTCACACAGAGCTCATATGACTAAAATAAATCTAAAAAAAAAAAAATTAAAAGAAAAACCTACCCCAAGGTGACAGCATTTAAAGGTGGGATGCTTCGAGGTCAGGAGTGTGGAACCCTCCTGAAGAGCATCAAGGCCCTATTGCCAGGTTTAGATGTCCCCAAGAGGCACCATATCAAAAGGGGAGGGCTTCACTCAGACACCAGCTGTGCTAATGTCTTCGACTGGGAGCAATAAATGTTACAGTTTACAAATGATCCAACATAAGGTATTATTAGGCCGTAGCACCAGGAAGGGGCTGACACACCCAGATATCCGGATAACTCTGCTACTTATTAAATCCCAACCTGACTTTTCACCTTGGCATCTCTATCTTCTTTTCCCGGTGAAGTTTTCATCTTCCTGTCCATTCTTATATTTTTCAGATTTGTTTTTATTTAAAAATTATATATATATGTGTGTATGTTCTATTATGAGTGCAAGAGCCTCCCGGAGTCCAGAAGAGGGGGTTTGGTCTTCCAGAACTGGAGTTACAGGTAGCTATGAGCCACTCGATGTCAGTGCTGGGGTCTGAACTGGGTCCTTTGCAAGAGCCTATGGACTTTTAACTGGTCTTGGCATTGGTTTTTTTATTTTTAAGATCGTAACTGTCTTTAATACTGCTTTTGGGTCTATATCCAAAGGATGCTCAATCATGCCACAAGAACATGTGCTCAACTATGTTTATAGCAGCATTGTTTGTCATAGCCAGAACCTGAAAACAATCTAAATGCCCCTTGACCAAAGAATGGATAAGGAAAATGTGGTACATTTACATAATGGAGTACTACATAGCAGAAAAAAATGACATCTTGAATTTTGCAAGCAAATGGATGGAGCTAGAAAACATCATTTTGAATGAGGTAACCCAGACCCAGAAAGACAATTATCACATGCATTCACTCATAAGTGGTTTTTAAACATAAAGCAAAGAAAACCAGCCCACAAATCACAATCCTAGAGAAGGTTGTCTAGAACACTAAGAGAGACTTACATAGATCTACTCTATATGGGAAGTAGAAAGTAGAAAAAGACAAGATCTCCTGAGTAAATTGGGAGCATGGGGACCTTGGGAGAGGGTTGAGGGAAGGGGAGAGGCAGGGAGGAGAGCAGAGAAAAAGTTAGAGCTCAATAAAAATCAATAAAAAGGAAACTCTATACAAAGACAGGGGCTTAGTTCCATTCCGGATAAGTGCCTAGCACACAGGAGGCACTAAAGACACACTTACAAAGGGTCTGAATAAATAAACGAATGTCCTCTCATAGATCCACCTTCCCTGAATAAAGGATACTTCTGTTTGCTGTTCGCTCATGGTGTGCCCTGCTAGCCTGGATCCGAGCATGGGCCACTGAAGACATTAGGACCTAGAAAGGCATTGGACAGCTGGAGGGCTAATAGCAGATGCTGCCCCCGAAGTTCAGGCTGAGACAGACAGCCTAGAAGCTCTCTGGGTGGGAATCTCAGTTCACGCTTGGTGCTTGGCCACCTTCAGACCCTCTAATAGGTCAGGAGAGGAATGCAGAGCCTGGGCAACATGCCTGGAGTGTGGATGGAATTTATTGCGCTGAAGGCTTCCTGAGTTTTAAGGCCTTGCGCTATGTGAATAGCAACTCACATACTTTTGTGGGGGTGGATATAAAAATCCCACCCTGGCCAAAACCCACAGGAAACAATGTGGGGAGAGCTGGAGGTGGAGCGTGGAATGTACACAATGCATGGGCCAGAGCCCGAGCAAGCACAGCAGGGGGAAGGGCCAAGCTAACCAAGGGCCGTCCAGAGTTTAGAGCACTGCATTTGAACTTCAGTACCAGGGCAGGGAAAATGGAAGAGAGAGATGGAAGAGAAAAGGTGGTAAGAGCCTCTCACCCAGACAGGCCTGCCATAGATGCTATACGCATTTCCTGCTAGCTCTACAGCAGTGGTTCTTAACCTGTGGGTCGATACCCCAACAGGGATCGCATATCAGAGAGCCTGAATAGCAGATATTTCTGTCATGATTTATGATAGTAGCAAAATTACACTTATGAAGTCGCAAAGAAATAATTTTATGCTTGGGGTCACCACAACACGAGAAATTGTATTAAAGGGTCACAATGTTAGGGAGGTTGAGAAACACTGGTCTTGGTTCTGGTTTGTGTTCTTTTAAAGGGAGGGCTTTAAATAGGGGCCTCCCTCCAGCAGAGCCGGCTGGGCCCTCCTGCCATGTCAGCTGTGTGCCTTTGCAAACACTGTCAGAATATGGTAGAGACAGGAATGGATGCTGAGATCTGGTAACTGTACCACATAGACAGCCTTACCCAGCAGCCTCTCTTGTCCTGCACTTCAATATCACCGGCACCCCCTTTAAAGATAGGCGAGTCTTAAACTGGGGGAGGCCCTTCAGAGAATTGTTCTGGGTAACTGGCATAGGAGAGTAACTGCCTGCACTGTGCAATGATCAGATAGCTGTTTGAGAGGACCCGTCTTTGCTCAACTCAGAATTTCCTCCAAGGCAGAACGAAAAAGCCTGCTACCCAGGCCCGCCCCCTCCTGATCCCAAACGTGCCTTCTGTCCACTGATCCTTCTGCCATAGCCAACAGGTGGGCGGGAACTTCTCATCTGGGGTCCGGGGGCCAAGGCTGCTTATCTCAGTCCCTACTGAGGCCATCCTGTCGAACTTACCACATTCTACAGAGTGGAGCAGAACTGAGCTGGGACAGTAGGGGAGGGCTGGGCCCCAGAGCAACTCTGGCTCCCCAAGCTACCACTGTAGGGGCATCTCACAGACGCAGACTCTACTTGGCCCCGCGGCTCTCGGACAACCCTATTAATAGCTCAGCTGCAGCCCTGCCTTCTTCAGAGCTTCTGTTTCACTTGCACCAGATCTGGCTGTCCCTGTGGGGACAGCTTCCTTGCAAAACAAACAGCAGAATCAATATTTCTTTCACCAGGGGAGGTGTAGGGTCTGCGGACTGTAGGCCGGGCCGTTTTCACTTCTCTTGGCCTCGGCCTGAGCCTGGGAAGGGGAAACGAAGGTGACCAGGGCCTTCCTGCCTCAATCTAGCAATCTGATTACATTAAATTTAGCGTACATTTACCACTAATCTTCAACGTGTCAAAGCCAGCAAAGGCCAGGAGGAGACGAGGATGAGTAAGATGTACCTTGGGTCTGGGAGTACACACATGCTTAGGAGATGGAAGCCAGGACACAGACACATAAATCAACAGCTACAATAGACCATGGAAGTGGGCGGTTGCAATAAGGCTAGAAAACCAGAGCCCGAAGTACTGGGTCTCTAAGGCATAACCCTCCATCCTCCAATAACCAGAGCATCCCTAGTGAGTCAGTTTCCCTGGGGTTGAGGGTAGGGGGTGATGTGTGTGTGTGTGTGTGTGTGTGTGTGTCTGTGTGTGTGTGTGTCGTGGCGATTGTTGATTGCGATCTCTCTCCACCTAGGCTCTGGCCTCCAGACTGTCTGCCAGTGGGGTCCGAACAAACCCTGAATACTAACCTCAGTGAATAAAAGGTCCTGGGGGAGCTGTTTAAAGATACAAATCTTGGCTGCAGCCCAGGAGATCCAGAATCAATAAACACTGTTATGTCTGAGGGTCTGCCTGTGAGATGAACCCTCAGGGACCTGGGAGTCCTTTGGTCACAGGCTGAGAGGTGTGGTTCTGGATTGCGACTTTTGGGCAGAAGTCTGTGCAGAAGCCGAGAGAACCACTATGGGTAAAGAGAAAAATCACACACAGGACATCAGACTGACCTGCGGGTGTAGCACGTGCCTCTAAGGCCTGGATGTCTCAGAGGATGCCTCCAAGACCCCGGTGGAGCAGAGGGGACTGCCAGAGGCTGCAATGGTACCGAGGCCTATTTCCAACTGTGTCAGGGGCCCCTTAGACAAAGAGGGGAGACAGGATGATCTCGCCGGACCTTTACCAATTCAGCTTTGTGCCTGGCCAGTGTGGGGACAGTGACAGGAAAATGAAGACATTCTGCACTGCAGGCCTGAGAGCAGGGGTCAGAGCACTCTTAGGTATGGCGGCCACATGGTCAGAAGTCGCTGCAATACTGACAGGATGGGTTGGCTATCTCAGGCTATGTAGGACAGGCATGGTGGGGTTCAGAGGGCAGGTCGGGAGCCGTTCTAGAAAAATTATCCAGGAAAAACCAGCTAGAAGCCAAATGAGGAGAAAAAACCTGGGGGGGGTAAATGGGGAGAAGAGAGAGAGAGAGAGTGTGTGCGTGTGTGTGTGTGTGTGTGTTTGTGTGTGTGTGTGTGTTTGTGTTGCAGGAGGTTCCATCCTGAGCCCCTAAATTATCAGTCAATTAAAAACAAACCCACTTTCCTTGCCACGTTGCCAGGATCCAGAGAGGAGCGGTGACGAGGAGGACCACACAGACTTCTAGACCCGAGACACGGAACAGCTTAGCCGGCATGTTTTAGGATAATAAAGGAATCTAATGGAGAATGTTTCCTTCCCCCAGAGCTCCGATTAAACTCCGGAATATGGGTGACACGTACGCTGCCGAGGACACGGCGCAGTTAGAATTCTGCCAGCAAACATTCTAAAATATTCATGAAACATGGGACCGGGCCTGACTGTTAACACCGCTGCTGGTTCCCTCCAATGGAGTGACAAACGGGCACCAAGTGCTGTCATCTGTCCCTTTGATCTTTCCAGGTCCCACGGGGAAGCAGAGGGTGGACGGGGTGGGGGCAGGGAGGCAAGTGCGGAGGGAGAGGTCTGCACGCCTGTGGGGGCTTCTGTCGCCCTCGTAAGAGAGGAGGAGAACGGGGGCTTTCTTCAGACTGTGAGGGACAGTTAGTCATTGATCCTTCCACTCTCTCTCCACCAGGGATGAGTGGGGGCCTCCCACACCACACACTAACCTTTGTGAGCACAGCACTGTTATATACACAAATCTCTTGCAACGGCAGGACAGAGAAAGGAAAATGTCTTAGGAAAAAAAGAAGCAAATTGGCCTTTGAGATAGAATGGGGGAGAAAACCGTGTGACTCGATCCTGACTGCTTGGGCGAGGAGCATCACTGAGCGGCTCCCCATGCCGAGAGGGAAGCACCGTGTGAAGCTGCTGCAGTTTAACAGGGCGGCTAATTAAAAGGAGCGACACGAAAGGCCTTTTCTTTCTATTCTCAGTTTTACATCTGCCTGTGCAGGGAACCAAAAGTGTGACAACACGAAGACAAAGAGTTATAGCCCCCAAACAATGAAAGGTGGCGGAACAGTCGCCGAATTTAGCGGTCTGGTATCCTTCCGGCCGGTGCTGTGGCTGAGGCTCATTTTTGCATCGGTGGCTTTAGAGGCTGGGGTCACAGGGAGGAACGAGACACCGCAGTACCTATGGTGCATGAAGAATGCAGTTTCAGCTAAATGTAGTTCCACGCCTGGGAAGAGAGAGATGCTCCTTGTGGCCATCGGGAAGAGGCACTGAGAGAGCAGATACCCCAAGCATAGGCTACTATTCCCTGCATCACGTTAGCTAAGTGGCTTGTTCCTGAAGTCACCCTGTGATCCTGTGTGTGTGTGTGTGTGTGTGTGTGTGTGTGTGTGTGTGTGTGTGTGATGCATGTGTGTAGAGGTTGGAAGTCAACGTCTGTGGGGTTTCTCAGAATAGGTTTTCAAGACAGG